>NW_020194608.1:0-1710 GCF_002865645.1 Hyaloscypha bicolor E | reverse complement strand
AATAATTAGTTAATATTCTTTTTTAATTATACTATTTCCTTTAGAATTATAGGCCAAAATAATAATTCTATTAATTCCTAGCTTATTAAGTTCCTGAATTATTACTTCTTTAAATTCCGATTTACTATTTATTTTAAGTTACCTAAATAAACTATATTTATAAATGATTTCTTCCTAAATAAACTTAGTAACCTTTTTACTAGTTAGGTTTTTTAAAAGTCTAGCTTTAATCTATCCTAAGAAGTTATTTCTAGTAATAACTAATAAGTTATATTCTTTATAATCTAGTAGTTTAATTATATTAATTCTAAGATAATAAAAAAGAAATATAGCTTTTATTAGATATAGAGCTTTTTCTTATTTTCTTTTATTCTTATACTAATAGACTTTATAAATATTAATATATTTCTATATATAGTTATAGTAACTTTTCTAGTAATAATAGCTAGCTATTAAGTAAAAAGTACTTTCTTTTCTAGTATATCTAATCTTATTATATAGCTCTTTAATAATAATTTCTCTTTACTCTTAAATATTAATAATAAGTTAAGATAAATATATTTTAGATATAATTTTTTATAGTAATTAATCTCTTATACTATAATTTAAAGCTTTTCTATTTAACTTTTAAAACTTGGCCCTAGATATTCTTTTTAGTCTAGAGAATATTATAAAGTATTATATAATATTCTAGTATTATTTAAAATAGCTATTATCTAAGAGATTTAGTAAAATAATTAGATTATTAAATAAAGTATAGGAATTAATATTATTATTTACTATTTTATTAGAAGTTATATATAAAAAACTATAGCCTTTACTAAATAACTTCCGGATTTTATTATTTTTTAATATTACTAATTTGCTTCTAAATATAATAAGGCTTTAATTATTAATTTCTAGTAACTAGATACTATTATTTAAATATTTAGTAAAGGTTTTAGGAATCGGATTTCTTAAAATAATATTATATAACTAAACCGGAACTATTTCCTTTATCTGAATTTTCTATCTAATAAGTACTATTCTAATAGTATTAAGCTTTATTACTAATTATTTATTAATATCTTTATTATCTTTAGTATTACTATTTTATTATAGATATCTTAATAATTTATTAGTAATAATATACTTAGTTCCTTTAATATACTTGACTTTAAAGTCAAATAATTAAATTCATATTAGCTAGCAAATAACCAGAATTTCAGGAAGATTTATAGCTACTTTATTTAGCTATATAACGAGTATATTAATATCTAGTTTAAGAATAAAGTAAATTTTATATAGCCAGAATTATATTTTCTATAAATACTTTACTAGCCCTTAATATTTTCTCTTAATAGTATTATATTTCTATTTAGTATTATTCTAGATTCTAGACTTATACTATATAATCTTCTTTTTTTCTTTATTATTATATTAACTAAAAGTTCTATCCTATTTATTTAGGCTAGTATTTACTATTAATATAATTATTTCCTAATCTTCTAATAAATTATAATATAACTTATAAAGTATTAGAATAGTAATAAGCTTTTCCTAAAAAATTTATATAACTTGCTTTTATTTATTATTCTAGTTTTATATTATATCTTTTCTTATTAAATAGTAAATGGATTTAATAATAATTATAAAGCCTTTAATTCAAATATAATAATAAATAATAATTCTAATAAATGCCTTACTTTTAGTTATATTATTATAATACTC
>NW_020194607.1:0-1254 GCF_002865645.1 Hyaloscypha bicolor E | reverse complement strand
TTTCTATATTTCCGGTAAGCCTATACTTTATATTATTAATAAAGGCACTTAATATTAAGCTAGCTAATAGCTCTAGAATATTAGTATAATATATATCTGGGATATATTTAAGTAATACTAGATTAATAACTATTTAGGCTTTCCTAATTAGATTATAGTAAATACCGGAAAGTAGTTTACTAGTAAGGAGTTTATTTAGCTTATAAATACTATAAGAATTAAGGTTAAGATTATTCCTATAAAAACTTATAATTCCGTCGGAATTATAGAATACTACTATAGCCTAATCTAATATACCTATCTTATTATTATAGCTAAAGTTAATAGAATTAATAAGAATACTATATTTTAAATAGCTTTTAAGGCTATTAATAACTTTATAAGACCTAATAGTATTATCCTAATCCTTTTAGTTTATAGTACTTTACCTCAAATAACTAAATATAATACCCTATTATCTACTATATTATAGTAATTAGTAGTACTTAAGAAGATAATAGTAGAAATTCAGAAGCTTTAAGCTAGATATTAAATTACAAATACTTTAAATACCCGAAATAGTTCTAGTACTACTAATATTTATAAACTATTCCTAAATTCGAATATTCTTATTTAGTATAAAGAAAATACCGGTTAATCTAATAGTTAGAATAGATTATATAAGCTAGTAGCTATTAATAAAGAAAACTATATACTAGCTTTATTATATAATAATACTATCTTTCGTTTAATCTCTATAAAGCTCTTTTATATAGGGGATATTAAGGTTATTACTAATAGCCCCGAACCTAAACCTATTCCCGAATCTAATAGTAAGGCCAAAAATAATACAGGTATAATTCCTCTTATTATTTTACTAAAGTATAATAAAGAATACTCTTATAAGACTCCGGATATTATAGTATTTCTATAGGATAATAAACTATATAAGAATTCCTATTAAGTTAAAATTACTAGACTTCTAGAAAAGGATATATTTAAGGTTATTTCTAGATCTCAGGTATTAAAGAAAATATATATCTTTAATTCCCGGTTTATTAATAAGATTAAGAATAAGGATATAAAGAAAGAGCTTAAGAAGTTAAGACTAGTTATCTAAGCTTATAATAATAGTAAGAAATATCTAATATATTAGCTAGAGAATTATTTTTAGTATTATTATTATAATAATAGATATTATAGAATTATATTTATATAATATCTTATAAGCTTATATCTAATTAATAACCTTACTTAATTATAATTTCTATATTA
>NW_020194606.1:0-1236 GCF_002865645.1 Hyaloscypha bicolor E | reverse complement strand
TATAAATAATTATATATATTTAGTAGTTCTAATTTATATATTAAATTACTAATATATTTAAGAATTCTAAATAGATTTATAAATTTTAGCTTAAGCTTTTTTAGAATAATATTTAGCTAATTAGTATTTATTATAATAGATTTCCCGATTATTTTATATATAATACTATAAATTCTTAAGCTTTTTCTATTCTATTTTAAGGGTTTCTAGCCTCTTATATATAGCTAGTATTTCTCTTATAATTCTGTTTTTAGGATTTTATAAAAGTTAAAAATAATATTTATAATATATATAAAAAGATATATTTTATAAAACCTAATATTTTAAGTTATTATATATAAATTCTATAAAAAATAATTTCTTAAACTAGTTATTTTTTTTAGTATTATAATAATATTTTAAATAGTATTTCAGAATCTAATTTTACTTTTTTATCTAATTATTTATCTAAGAATAATAAGCTATATTTAAATACTATTTATATATTAAATAGAAATAAAAAACAGACTAGAATTAGCTAGTAAATACTATTTCTTAATTAGAAATAATTTTATTAGAGAAGCTAAAAATTAAAAAAATATATTCTTATATAATTTTAGTAAGCTTTAGAAAATTAATAGTTTTATAATATATAATATATCTTACTATTTTAGAGTACTAATTAATAACTATAAGAATTATATTAAAATCGGAATCTTTTACTAGATTCTTATATAAAAGTAAACCTATAATAAAATTTATAGAAATTTTATTTCAGGATTTCTTAAGCTATAATAAACTACTAAGTAGATTATATAGTAAATACCTCTTTATCTTAACTCTCTAATAAATATTATATTTTTAATAATAATTATAAATATCTCTTTTTATATTCTTCTAATATTAGAATTTTTTAAGAAGCTCGAAAGTCTTTTCTATTCTATAATATTTGGCTATTAGATTATTATAATAAAGCTTTATAACTTCTTAATATAGAGCAGAATTATTAGATATAATAATTTTTAAATAATATCTAAATAGGCCCGAATTATTTTTCTAGATTTCTTTTTTTTTAGTAATTCTTTTACTAAGCCTTTATTTTATAATATTCTAATATCGAGAATTATTTCTCTAAGCTATCTAAATAATATCTAGAAGGAATTTAGATAAAAAAGCTAGTATTATAGCTCTTTTAGTAGCTATATATATTTATATATAGGGAATTAGATATTTATAACTATCTAATTTAAAAACTCG
>NW_020194605.1:0-1244 GCF_002865645.1 Hyaloscypha bicolor E | reverse complement strand
CTCTTATAGAAGCTTTATATATTAGTAAATATTAAGGAAAATAATAAGTTTATAATTAAAATTACTATTAGATCTATTATACTTTTACTTTTTAATATAGATCTTAGTAACTTCCCTAATAAGTCTTATAGTTAAAGAAAATTAGGGGTTATTTAGATATAATTATAGTAATAGTAGTAGTAAGAATATATTATTTACTTCTAGAGCTTTTATACTAGTATATAAATCTAATAGAAATATAGAATGCAGTAATAAAGAAAATAATAAAGGAAGTAATAGTAATATAGAAATATTAAAGATAATAGGTTCTAGGTACTTATTCTTTATAAGAATAATAAAGCCTAATAAGATTAGTTCCTTAATAAGGTCTAATCTAGCTACTAATATATTCTTATTTAATTATATATACTATTTATTTTCCTTTATAATAATATATAGGGTATTTATAATAGTATTAGTACTACTATTTTATTATATAAATATATTACTATACTAAAAGATCTTATATAAGTATAGTATTTCTGGGAGTTCGAATTTATTAAAGTTCTCTTAATAAGTAAAGTCCTTAAAATTATATCTAAATAGTTCTTAAAGGTTATTATTAACTATTTTATAAAGAATATATTAAAATAGCTTAGTATTTAAGAACTTAGTTATCTTATCTGCCTTAGTAAAGTTTAGATTAATTCTATATCTTTACTTTCTTATTAATTTCTTGAAATTATTATTATCTATAGAATAATTAGATTAGATAAATCTAATAAAGAAATTATTTACTATAGTATATTCTATTATTATATATTTTATAGGCTCGTATCTAGTTCGAGGTATAATAGTTTATAAGGAAAATAGGTTTATAAGGAAAAGAATAGTTTATAAGATAAGTAGTTTATAATAGGTATTATATTTAAGGTAAAAATTTCGTCTATAATAATAAATTTAGGAAGTGAAATTTAAGGAGTAAAATATCGAGATTTCGGGAGAACTTAATAGTTCTAAAGCTCAAGAGCCCTAGGAATTTAAAAGAAGGTAGTTTTTAAGAGAGTTTTATAAGAGTTAAATAGAAATAGAATAAAATAGTTAAATAGCTAACTATTTTAGTACTTAGTAAGATTAAGTACTTTTCCTGCCTATATAACCGAATTATAAGTAATAGAACTAATAGATATTTCTTTCTTTAATATAGTATAATTAGGCCTTAGTAAGATTAAGTATCTTTCCTACTTATATAACCGAATTACAGG
>NW_020194604.1:0-1205 GCF_002865645.1 Hyaloscypha bicolor E | reverse complement strand
CTAGTTATTCTAGGGCTTTCTTTTATTCTAATATTAGTTAACTAGTATAAGAATAGCTATAATATATTATATTTATACTTATTAAAAACTAATTAAATAGATATTATTTAAATTCTTTATAGAATAAAGAAGTAAATAAGCTTTAAATTATATTATAAGTATAAGATCTAGGGCCTAAAAGATATAATTAGACTATCTTTATTTTAATAATTTAAAGCTAAAGAAAGAAAAGAATCTTAAAAGAGCCTTGGATCTAAATAATTACAAGCTATATATAAGCCTATATACTAGCTTAAGCTCGGGATTATATATAATAATTAGGTAATTATAGATATCTTATTTAGATATTAGATATCTCTCTCAGATATTAGATGCCTCTCTAGCTCTAGTTTAACTCTTACTAGTATTATATATTATAATAATTATAATAGTAATTATAAGAAATCTTTTTTTTTTTTAGATTTACTAGCTTTTTTAGTAATATATTATAAATACTTTTATTATTTATAAGATTATATTCCTTAATTAGCTCTATTTATATTAAGATAGGATTTATATAAATATATATAATAGTTTAGTAAATACCTTAATTTATAAAAATATCTTATTAGCTAATCTAGGCTATTAATTTATTTTCTTTTTTTTTATAAATAGGAATTAGTTTATATAATAGCTTTTCTAGAACTTAATAGCTATTATTTATTATTTTAAAAAGCCTATTTTTTTATTACTTTTATAATAAATCCGTAATAACTAAAAATTATCTAGAAACTAGGTAATTTATAACCTATAGGCTAGCTAGATCTAATTACTTATATATTTTAATTCAAGATTTAGGAGCTTTTTATAAATCTAAAAAATTATATTTTTAAATAATATATAAATTATATTTATATTTACTTTTATTTTTATAAGTATTTAAAAAATTTAATATATATTAGTATAGCTATTTCTTTAGGAATTATATATATAGTTATAAGATACGGGAAATAAGATACAAGTAATGAAATATAAGTAATAAGATATGAAATATAAGATATAGTTATATAATCTCGTATTTTATTAGTAATTTAACTAGTAAACTAGATTCTTTTAGGCTTAGTAAATTTAGGGATTATATATTAATACTATAATACTATAATTCCTATTTCTAAAAAATAACTTTACTAATCTTATATAAATAGTACTTTTATACCTATATAATA
>NW_020194603.1:0-1361 GCF_002865645.1 Hyaloscypha bicolor E | reverse complement strand
AGATTTATACTAAAAAGTAAAAGTATAATAGATCTAATAGTAATTTTAATTATAAACTTACTATTTTCCTTAATATCTACTAATATATAAAGCTTCTATAAGAAGCACTAATACGAGCTTTTCCTATTATATTAAAGAAACTAGCTTAAGACTACTTCTATAGTAACTAGCTCTCTTAATATATATATAAAGAGGCTTATATTAATATCTATAACTTTTTTAAAGGCCCTAAATTTAAATATCGAAATTTAGATAAGTAAAATACTATTATATTAGCTTCTATAATAGCTAAATTTCCGGAAAAGATAATATTTGAAACTATTTAATTACTAATTAATAAACTATATTAATTATAGTATAATCTTATACCTAATTTATAAAATATCGAATTTCTCTATAATAAGATTATTATCTCTTACTAAGGCTTCCGAATATATAGATATATAATCTCAGATCCTTTTACGAATCTCGGCTAGCTTATTAATAAGCTTTAGTTATCTATTACTATATATAAAAGCAAATAATAAACTAATCTCGAAATCTTTTTTACTAATTAATAATATTATTCTTAGAATCTTTTAAATTATTATTCTTTCGGAAATTATTAATACGGACCTAGCTATAATTTCGGAACTTGTAATAATTACTTCAAGTCCTATAATTATAATAATTATATCCCGAAGTTATATTTTATATATAAGAAACTCAAATACTATTTATAGAAGTATATACCGGAAAAATAAGAGGCTAAAAAGGCTTAATTTAGGAATAGAAATATCTATTAGTTTAGATCCCGAAATACCTGTAATTTTAATAAATGCTTTAGTAGTACTTATATATAGTATATTACTAAAGCTAAAAATAAAGAGAATAATAAGGATAGTAAGAATAAATTAGTAAATAATACTTTTAAGGCTTTATTAGTAGAAACAAATAAAGAAAAGAAATATTATCCAGATTTCTATTTTATTTTAGTTAAGAGCTTTTTAGCCGCTCCTGCCGCTTTTGCTTTACTAATAACTATAGCTAATATCCTTATAAATAACCTTATTTCTCTCTTTCTTATATACTAGATAATAAGTAAAAACTATACCTTAGAGTCTATTAAACCCTTAATAGAAGACGTTTAGACTTTTATAATTAATAGTATATTAAGATATAATATTTACTACTTTTATAAAGTTATAATTAATACTAGAGCCTTTAGATATTTAACTACTAGTTCCAACTAATTCCAAGCTCTCTAATAAACTAATAATAGTATTAAACTTAATAAAACTACTAAAGATTAAGTTAATATCTAGTTTAGTATTAGATTTATATTTTCTATTAGATCTATAATAGTAAATATACTAATTAGG
>NW_020194602.1:0-53204 GCF_002865645.1 Hyaloscypha bicolor E | reverse complement strand
TTTTAATTATATAAAATATTTTAATTATATAAAATATTTTAATTATATAAAATATTTTAATTATATAAAATATTTTAATTATATAAAATATTTTAGCTAAATAAAATATTAAGCTAATATTTAATTTTATAATATTTTATTTTAGAATTTATTAAATTTATTAAAAACTTTAAATTTCTAATTTTAATAAATTTAAAAAAAATAAAATTCTAGAAAAATTTATATTAAAACTAAAATCGGTTTTTATTTTTAAAAATAAAATAAGAAAAATATAATTAAATATTAAAAAAACTAAAATAAACTATTTTATTTCCGAATTCTTTAAATACTAAAATAGCTTTTAAATATATATTTAATTATATTTAATATTTATTTAAATTATATTTAGAAATATTTATTTTTAGTTTAAGTTTATTTATTTATTATTAAAACTAAAATAATAATTATTTAAATTTAGAAATAAAAATAAAAAATATTATAAAAGTATTTTTATATAAAATAATTTATATTTATTTATTAGAAAATATATAATAATAGTTTTAAAGATTTTAAAAAAAACTTAAAACTTAAAACTAATATAATATATTTCTTTAATAATTTTAATATATTCTAATTCTAAATTAATAATTCTATTTTAAATAATATATATATATTTATTAATTTATATTTTTTATATTTTTTAAATTAATAAATATAAGATATTTCTATTTCTCTAGTAAATATAAATAATAATATAATATAATATTCTTTTTTTAAATATTTTTATATAATTTAAAAATAAGCTTTAATTATATTTATAAATATTTCTTTTACTATTTTAATATAATTATTAAAAATAAAAGTATTAATAATAATAAAAAATTAATTATAATAATTTCTATAATTTAATTTATATAATAGATTATATATTTTACTAAAGTAAAATTTTTTATTATTATATTAAAAGTTATTATAAAAATAATATATTTAGTTTATATAACTATTAATTTACTAAATTATATATAAATATTATTTTTAAATTTATTAATTTATATTTTAGTAATTTAGAAATTATTTTAAAACTTTTAATATTAATAATAAAATAATATAAATAATTAAAAATAAAAAACTTTAAAAATTAATATATTAAAAAAGCTAATTATATATATAAATAAAAGTTTTATATAATTCTTTAAACTAATATTAGTATATTTAAAAAATAAAATATATAATAATAATTATAAAATAAAAAAATAAAAATTTTATTATATAGCTTTTTATTATTATTTATAATTATTTTCTAATTATAATAAAGAAAATATTAAGTTTATATAAATATAAAACTTATTAAAATCTAGAAATTTAAATAATTTCTAAAAAACTTATAGCTTATATTTAATATTTTTTTTATTTTTTTTATTTTTTTTTATTTTTTTTTAAAAAAAAAAATAAATATAATAATAATAATTATAATAAAATTATATATATTTTTTATAATTAATAAAAGCTTATAATAAAAAAAAAAGCTATATTTTAATAATTATAAAAAAATAATATTAGTTTTATTTTCTTTTATATTTAAGATCTTTAATTTTTTTTTTCTTTTTTTTCTAGTTTTTTATATATATTAGTTTACTAGTAATATATAATATTATTATATAAATATAGAAATACTAATTATATTAGTTAGTAAAGTTATTATTATTTAGAAATAGAAATTATAGTATTATAATATTAATATATAATTCCTAAATTTACTAAGCTTAAAGAAATCTAGTTTACTAATTAAGTTATTAATAAAATATAAGATTATATAACTATATTTTATATTTTATATTTTATTATTTATATTTTATTATTTATATTCTATATTTTATATTCTATAATTATATATATAATTTCTAAAGAAATAGTTATATTAATATTAGAAACTCTCTAAAAAAATAAAAAATAAAATCTTTTTTTAATTATATATAAGTTCTTTAACTTAGCCTAGTACTAAATTTCCTAAATATTTTATATATTTATATTATTTCTAAGGTTTTTAGTTATATATTAAAGACTATAGCCTTTTATATATAACTTCTTTTTTTATAATATTTTTCTATTTTATATATCTATTTTTTACTTTATTTATATTTAATCTATTTTTTTATATCTAATTATATAATATTTATATTAATTAGATACTTAAAGTATTTATTAGCTTTAATTTTATTATAGAATTAGTAGAATTTAATTCTTTCTTAATTTATTTAACTTTTATAATTTCTTATTATTTATATATCTAATAAAAATATATTATATTAATTATTAAATACTTTTCTTAAGTAATTTCTAATTTAATAAAGTATTTATATAATAACTTCGAATTTATATAAACTACTAGTAATAGTTCTATTTCTAGTATTTTATTAATTATAGATTTAACTAAAGCACTTATATTAAAATTATAAGCTATATTATAAAGTTCTAAAGCTAGAATATTTCTAATAACTTTCTTATATTTAATAAAGAACTAGTAAATAATATTAGTATATCTAGTTCTATTTACTAGAACTAGAATATATCTAATTTAGGAAAAGAAATCTTTATTATTTATAAATAAAGCATTTATAAAAATAATTAAATATAAGAATTTCTTTATTAGCTTTATAAATCTTAGTTCTCTAGTAATATTCTTAATTTACTATTAAATATATTTATTAAGTACTTTTATATTAGTTTTCGAAAATTTAATAATTTAAGTAATAATTAATAAATTATATAAAGCTTCTAGTTAATAGACTAATATAATATATATTTCTTTAGTATATTAGGTAATATATTAATTCTTAATAAAAAGATCTTAATAAATAATGCCTTTACTATTTATAATAATAGTATTTTTTATAGAAATAGTTTAAAGGTTTTTATATTAATATTTTTATATAAAAGTAATTCTAGTAATATTTATATAAATAATATCTTTATTAAACTTAAAATTATAGTTAATAATAAGGTATTTATACTTTTTAGCTAAAAACTTAGCTTTATAAAGCTTTAGTTACTTTATTTTTATAAAATTATTAGTTCTAATAAATAGAATATTATTAGTTTAAAAACTAATAATTTCGAAAAATTACTTATTATAAAGAAAATAAGAATTATAAATTAATTATTTTATAGAAAGCTTATTAATATAATAGAAATAGTAAGTCTTAAACTAGTAATTTCTAGTTTCTAGTATATTATATAATAGTTTTATAATTTTTAAAACTAAATTATTATTTAGATTTAGCTCTCTAATAAGCTTATAAAATAAATTAATATAAAAATTATAATTAAGTAAAGTTATTAATTAGATATAAGCTTATAAGATATTATATAAATATAGTTCTATAGTATTTATTATTATTATAATAATAATACTAAAAATAATTCTCTAGCTAATATATTAAATAATAAGTAATTATATTAATATTATATATTTTTTACTATTATTATAAACTTAAATAACTAGTCTTAACTTTTTAAACTCTTTTTTTATATTCTTATTTTTAATTTTATTAATAAATTAGAAATTAAAGATATATATTTTCTTTAATATCTAAAATTTAAAAATAACCTTAAATATACTTTTTTTTAAAAAGCTAATAATTTTAATTTAACGGGAGTTTTTATATAAATTATTATTTTATAGAAATATTATAAAATTCGGGTTTTTATAAAAGTATTTTCTATTATACTTTAGTAAAATAGCAGGAATAATAAAAGAAATTATATTTATATTATTTTTAGTCTTATTATAAAATTCGGAAATAAGTTTAGATTTAGGGCTATTAGTAATAACCTTAATATTTCTTATATAAAAGAGCTTTATAGAAATTAAGTAAAAGATAGTATTATTATATAATAAAGCTAGTATATAGTTCTTTCTATTAATAGCTACTAGCTTATATAGTTTATTTTAATTACTAGATTAACTAGTATTTCTTTTATATTATATAAAAATATCTAAATTTAAAAAAAGTTTATAAATATTAGTAGTATTAGAACTATTTCGGGTATTTAGGATATTTATAATTTAATATCTAGTTTAAAGCTTCTAAATTTCTACTATTACTTTCTTAAATATTACTAATTATTATAATATAATTAATAATAAAATATTATATTTAGTTATTTAAGATAAAATACTATAAACTAAAAGAATTAGAATAATATTATTAGATCTAATAGAATTATTAATAGCTTTAAAAGCTATTTAAAGTATAGTATTCTTATTAATTCTAATAATTTTGGCTATAATAATAAAATAAATATATTAAATCGAGCTATAATAATATTCTATAATTTTAATAGAATTATAAGCTTTTATAGAAATAATTTTAATCTTAGTTTCTATAGTATTTATAAGTTAAGTAAATTTCTTATTAATAAATTACTTTCTAATATTTACTATAATCTAATTAGAAAAGCCTAAATAAATATTAATTTAATATTATTTTAGAGTATTTCAAATATATAATATACTAATATTTTAAAGCTATTAGCTACTTTAATATTAAATACTTTTATTAATAATATAAAATATAAGCTTACTAGAAATATAGAAAATATTAATAATAATAAAGTAATTAAAGCTAATATTATCTTTTAGATTAAACTTAAATTATTTTAGTAATTATCCGAATTTCTAGTATTATTTATAGTATTTTATAAGATATTTAAAGGCTTTTATATTAATATTATAGCCTATTTATTCTAGTATATTTTGGAGCTTACTAATAGATAAATAACTAAAATAGTAATATAGTTATTATAATTTAATTTTTATAAGAAAATAGAAATTATAAATAAAGAATTCGGAAATAAAATTTTATAGAATAATATTTTAAAATAAGAAAAAGTATTTAAAACATTATATTATAAATATAAAGTATCTAGTAAAAGTAATAAAATAATTAGTAAGATTATTAAAATAAACTTCTAGTTTATTTATATTAGCTAAGCTAAATAGAAATAGAGTCTTTATAAATATAATATAGAATTATACTTATTTAATTAATATTCTTATTATTATAAATCTAATAAAGAATATAAATCTAATACTAAACTAGATATTAACTTAATTCTTAGTAATTTTATTAAGTTTAATATTATTATTAGTTTGCTATAAAGCTTAGAATTAGTTAGAACTAGTAATTAAGAATCTAGAAACTCTAGTATTAATTATAACTTTATAAAAGTAATATATATTATATTTTAATATATTATTAATTATAAATATTTAGATATTTTTTATTTATTTAGTAGGCTTTAAAATATAGTTTTCGCCTATTATCTAATATATAAGAAAAAGAGAAATAAGGTTATTTATAAAAATATTAGTTATAGAAATAATAGAAATAAAAGCTATAAAAGTAACTAGAAAGCTTTTAATAGAAATAAAATAGAAATTAAAATAATATTTCTTTTCTTTATTTATTTCTACTAATAAAGCTTTAAAAGTATTACTTACTAGTTTGTTTTTATTATTCTTATTATTTTTTTCTTCTTTAAATTTAGTAATATACTATATATAAGTATTACTAAAGTATTTATTAAAGTTATAAGTATTTCGGAATCTAAATTAGTAAATATTTCTATTCTTAAATTAAGTCTTTTTAGCCTCTTATTTCTCTAATATATATTTCTATAAGTAGTATTTAGATTTTTTATATATAAAATATAACTTTAAAGTATAATTATTATAATTATAGAATTTAAAGTAATTATTATAAATTCTAAAGTTATAGCTAGATCTATATTAATAATTTTCGAACGAATAATAGCTTAAAGGATTTTAAGAATAATATTATTAATTAATAAAGTAAGTTTTAGTATTAATCTATTACTTTTTCTTATAAGTAGTAATTAATAATTAGAGCTTATTAATAAGTTAGCTAAAATTATTAGAAAGATTCGAAACTATATATTAGTATACTAGTAAGCTTTAATAAGAAATAATAATTTTATTATATAGGAATTTAGTATTTTATAAAGCAAAAATAAAGCTATATTATAGTTAATATAAGTTATTAATTAGTACTTAAATAAGCTTAAATATTTTTTTTTTAGAGTATTTAGCTATTATAGTTACTAAAATAATAGTATTTTATTTATCTAAATTTTAATATTAGAAATTAGAGCCTTTAAAAAAACTATAAATATTTATATAAGCCTTTATATATATATATTAAGAGAGCTAGTTATTATAAAAGTAGTTTTATATTAGTTTCTTTAATATAATAGAAAAAGCTCTTATTAGTACCTTTTATAAAAGCTTTATATATTAGTAAATATTAAGAAAGATAATAAGTTTATAATTAAAACTATTATTAATTCTATTATATTTCTATATTTTAAAATATATTTTTATTATTTCCTTAATAAGCTTCTCGGCTAAAATAATAAATATTAACTAAAAAATCTTTAAGTTTAGTAAATCTAGTAATAATAATAAAAATAAAAGTAATAAATAGTTTTAATTTAGAGAAAATAAATAAATGCCTTAATTTAATTAATTAGTTAATTAAAAACTCTTAGTTTCTTTTTATCTAGTTTTTTCTAGAGTAAAATAAACTAATATAATAGATTTCTTTAGAAAATTTATTTTAATTAGGTTATTTTTAATAATATTAGCTTTATTTTAAATATATATTATTTTTTTCTAAATAATATTAAATAAAAACTATATTATAATAAAGTATAAGTAGTTTTATTAAATATAAATACTATTATACTAAAGGTATTTTTAAAGACTTTATAGTTTAATATAATTATATTAGCTAAAAGTTATATTATTAAAGTTCTTAAAATTATTCTTAAATAAATTCTATAGGTTTTTATTAGAAGTTCTATATAAAATATACTAATATAGCTTAGTATTTAGATATTCCCGAAAATCTGCTTTTATAATATTTATAATATTAATTTTATTTTTCTATTTCTTAATTAGCTTTTTCTTCTTTTTATTATTTATACTAAATTAAGTTTAGTTTTTTTCTAGTATATATATATAGTTTATAGTAAGAAATATTTAAAAATAAGGTAATTTATAATAGATTTATAAAAAGAGCTTAATAGTAAATATATTAAAAATATTAAAATAAATATTTCGTTTTTAAATATTTTATTTATAATAAGAAATTTAGAAAATAAAATATTATAATTCCGGAAAAATCTAAAACTCGAAAGATTCGATTTAATAGAAAAATCGAAGTTATAATTAAAGAGCTTTAAAAGTATATAAATATATATATTTTAGAAAAAGAATCTTATAAATTTGGATATTATATAAATAGAAAAAATAGTTTCTAAGAAAATAATTTTAGAGCTAAAAAAAATTAGTTTTAAAAAATAATAGAAATTAAATAAATAAATAAATAAATAAATAAATAAATAGCTAATTACTTATTAATTAATAAAAGCTAGTATTTTCTTTTTAGGCTATTAAATACTTTCTTAAAATTAATAATAATTTCCTTCTTTAACTAGAAATAAACTATTTATTTTAGGCTACTAAATATTTTTCTAACTAGCTAAATCTTTCTCTAATTTATAAGTACTAACTAATTAATATTAATTTACTAGTAATATATAATACTATTATATAAATATAGAAATACTAGTTATATTAGTTAATAAAGTTATTATTATTTAGAAATAGAAATTATAATATTATAATATTAATATATAATTCCTAAATTTACTAAGTCTAAAGAAATCTAGTTTACTAGTTAAGTTACTAATAAAATATAAGGTTATATAATTATATTTTATATTCTATACTTTATTACTTATATTTTATTATTTATATCTTATATTTTATATTTTATAATTATATATATAATTTCTAAAGAAATAGCTATACTAATAATATATTTTTCTTTTTCTAAAAATATTATTATTTCTAATATAATAAAGCTAAATATTTTATTTTTTAGTTTTATTTTTATTTTATTTAATATTTTATTTTAAATTTTTTTTTTTATAATAATATTATTTTTATATAACTATTTTTAAAAAAGAAAAATTCTATAATAAATATTAGATAAATTTCTTTATTATAAAAAGGCCTTTTTTTTATTTCTAATAATTTCTTTTTTTTTAATAATAGTTTTAATTTTATATTTATTTATTTTAATATTATTAAATTTCCGAAAACTAAAAAAATTAATAAACTTATTTCTAGTTATATTTCTTATAATATAATATTATTAGTTTATTAATAATATATAATATATATAAAATATAAATATATTAAAATTAGTAAAATTATTATTATTTAAAAATAAAAATTATAATATTATAATATTAATATATAATTATATTTTATATTTTATATTCTATTATTTTTATTTTATTATTTCTATTTTATATTTCGAATTCTATAATTATATATATAATTCTCGAAAAAATAATTATATTAATACTAGAATTCTTTTAAAAAATATAAAAAATAATTTTTTTTTCTAATTATATATAAATTTCCTAATTTAATCTAATATTAGATTTTTTAAATATTTTATATATTTATATTACTTTTAAAAGTTTTAATTATATATTAAAAACTATAATCTTTTATATATAACTTTTCTTTTAATAATATTTTTTTATTTTATATATTTATTTCTTTTTATTTTATATATTTTTTTTCTATTATATTTATATTTAACTTATTTTTATATATTTTTATATATTATATTTATATTAATTAGATATTTAAAAGTATTTAATAACTTTAATTTTATTATAAAATTAATAAAATTAGATTTTTCTTTAATTTATTTAATTTCTATAATTTTTTATTATTTATATATTTAATAAAAATATATTATATTAATTATTAGATATTTCTTTTAAATAATATCTAATTTAATAAAATATTTATATAATAACTTCGAATTTATATAAATAATTAATTAAAGTTTTATTTCTAATATTTTATTAATTATTAATTTAATAAAAATACTTATATTAAAATTATAAATTATATTATAAAGTTCTAAAACTAAAATATTTCTAATAAATCTTTTATATTTAATAAAAAACTAATAAATAATATTAATATATTTAATTCTATTTATTAGAATTAAAATATATCTAATTTAAAAAAAAAGATTTTAATTATTTATAAAAATAATTAAATATAAGAACTTTTTTATTAGTTTTATAAATATTAGTTCTTTAATAATATTCTTAATTTATTATTAAATATATTTATTAAATACTTTAATATTAATTTCCGAAAATTTAATAAATTATATAAAGCTTTTAATTAATAAACTAATATAATATATATTTTTCTAATATATTAGATAATATATTAATTTTTAATAAAAAGATTTTAATATATAATATTTCTATTATTTATAATAGTAATATTTTTAATTAATATAATTTAAAGATTTTTATATTAATATTTCTATATAAAAGTAATTCTAATAATTTTTATTATATAATATTATTATATATAACTTAGTATATAGCTAGTACTTTTAGTCTAATATATAATTTTTAGCTTAATTTAAGTTCTTTATTACTATTATAATATTATTTTATTATAATATATAATAATAATATAATAATTATAATCGAAATTAATCTTATTATATAATATAAATTACTATAATAATAAAGTAATATTTCTTTTATTTTTATAAAAAACGCTTTTTATTATATATATTTTTATTTTTTCTTAAACTAATATCTTTTTATATTAGAATATAAAATATATATAATAGTTATAATTTAATAAATTATTAAATAAAATATAATATAAAATAGAAATATAATAAAAAGAAAAATAATATATAAATAAAAAATATATTTTAAAATATATATTATTATAGCTTATTTTATAAAGCCCTTAAAAGTAAAATATAAGCTTTTAGAAAAAAAGAATATTTTATACTAATAAACTTCTTATAAATAATCTAAAATAATTATATTATAATAAAAATATTATCTTTTAAATCTAAAAAAAAAGACTTATTATATAATATTAGTTATATAATATTACTATATATAACTTAAAATATAACTAGTATTTTTAGTCTAATATATAGCCTTTAGTTTAATTTAAGCTTTTTATTACTATTATAATATTACTTTATTATAATAGTTTCTATATAAATAATATTTTTATTAAATTTAAAATTATAATTAAAAATAAAATTTTTATATTTCTTAACTAAAAATTTAGTTTTATAAAGCTTTTATTATATTATTTTTAATTAATAAAATATTATTAATTTAAAAACTAATAATTCTAAATAATTTTTTATTATAAAAAAAATAAAAGTTATAAATTAATTATTTTATAATAAACTTATTAATATAATAGAAATAATAAGTTTTAAATTAATAATTTTTAGCTTTTAATATATTATATAATAATTTTATAATTTTTAAATCTAAATTATTATTTAAATTTAATTATTTAATAAGTTTATAAAATAAATTAATATAGAAATTATAATTAAATAAAGTTATTAATTAGATATAAACTTATAATATATTTTATAAATATAATTTTATAATAATAATATAAAAAATAATTTTCTAATTAATATATTAAATAATTAATAATTATATTAATATTATATATTTCTTATTATTATTATAAGTTTAGATAATTAGTTTCGACTTTTTAAATTCTTTTTTTAAATTTTTATTCTTAATTTTATTAATAAATTAAAAATTGAAAATATATATTTCTTTTAATATTTAAGATCTAGAAATAATTTTAAATATATTTTTTTCTAGAAAACTAATAATTTTAATTTAATAATAGTTCTTATATAAGTTATTATTTTATAGAAATATTATAATATTAAAGTTTTTATAAAAGTATTCTTTATTATATTTTAGTAATATAATAGAAATAATAAAAGAAATTATATTTATATTACTTTTAGCTTTATTATAAAATTCGGAAATAAATTTAGATTCGGAATTATTAATATTAATTTTAATATTTTTTTTATAAAAAGACTTTATAGAAATTAAATAAAAAGTAATATTATTATATAATAAAGCTAGTATATAAGATTTCTCGTTTATTATTATAAGCTTATATAACTTATTTTAATTATTAAATTAATTAGTATTTCCTTTATATTATATAAAAATATTCGAATTTAAAAAAGGTTTATAAATATTAGTAATACTAGAACTATTTTAGGTATTTAGAATATTTATAATTTAATATTTAGCTTAAAGCTTTTAAATTTCTATTAATTTTTTTTTTAAATATTACTAATTATTATAATATAATTAATAATAAAATATTATATTTAATTATTTAAGATAAAATACTATAAACTAAAAGAATTAAAATAATATTATTAGGTTCTATAAAATTATTAATAGCCTTAAAAGCTATTTAAAATATAATATCTTTATTAATTTTATTAATTTTAGCTATAATAATAAAATAAAAATATTAAATTTAGTTATAATAATATTTTATAATTCTAATAGAATTATAAGCTTTTATAAAAATAATTTTAATTTTAGTATTTATAATATTTAAAAATTAAATAAACTTTTTATTAGTAAATTACTTTTTAGTATTTATTATAATTTAATTAAAAAAGCTTAAATAAATATTAATCTAATATTATTTTAGAATATTTTAAATATATAAGATATTAATATTCTATAGCTATTAGCTAGCTTAATATTAGATATTTTTATTAATAATAATAAAATAATTAAAGCTAATATTAATTTTTAAATTAAATTTAAATTATTCTAATAATTATTCGAATTTCTAATATTATTTATAGTATTTTATAAGATACTTAAAAGCTTTTATATTAATATTATAACTTATTTATTCTAGTATATTTCGGAGTTTATTAATTAATAAATAATTAAAGTAATAATATAAATATTATAATTTAATATTTATAAAAAAACTAGAATTATAAATAAAGAATTCGAAAATAAAGCTTTATAATATAATATTTTAAAATAAGAAAAAATATTCGAAATATTATATTATAAATATATAATATCTAATAAAAATAATAAAATAACTAATAAGATTATTAAAATAGATTTTTAGCTTATTTATATTAGCTAAACTAAAAAAATAAAGTTTTTATAAATATAATATAAAATTATACTTATTTAATTAGTATTTCTATTATTATAAATTTAATAAAAAATATAAATTTAATATTAAACTAGATATTAATTTAATTTTTAATAATTTTATTAAGTTTAATATTATTATTAGTTTATTATAAAGCTTAGAATTAATTAGAACTAGTAATTAAAAATTTAAAAGCTTTAATATTAACTATAATTCTATAAAAATAATTAATATTATTTATTATAAAGATTTAAATATTTTTTATAACTAGTTTTATTAATAGTTTATTAGATTCTAAAATATAATTTTTATTTATTAATTAGTATATAAAAGAAAAAAAATTAAAGTTATTTATAAAAATAGTAGTTATAATTATTACTATAATAAAAATAACTAAAAAGCTTTTAATTAAAATAAAATAGAAATCTAAATACTATTTTTTTACTTTATTTATTAATATTAAAAAAGCCTTAAAAGTATTATTTAAATAGTTATTTTTATTATTATCTTTTAATTTTAGCTATTAGTTATAAATAGTTATTATTAAACTCTTTATTAAATTAATAGAAGTTTAAAGCTTTAAATTAATAAAAGTTTTAAGTTCTAAATTAAGCTTTTTTAACTTTTTATTTTTTTAATATATATTTTTAGAAATAGTATTCGGGTTTTCTATATATAAAATATAATTTATTTAAATAATTATTATAATTATAGAACTTATAATTATTTAATTATTTTTTTAAATAGTATTATTAATTAAAAAAAAATTCTTAGTATTAATTTATTATTTCTTTTTATAAATAGTAATAAATAATTAGAGTTTATTAATAAATTAGCTAAGATTAAAAAGAGAATTTAATATTATATATTAGTATACTAGTATATTTTAATAAGAAATAAATAATTTTATTATATAGAAATTCGGTATTTTATAAAATAAATACTAGTTTATATTATAATTTATATAAATTATTAATTAGTAACTAAATAAGCTTAAATTTTTTTTTTTAAAATATTAAGCTATTATAATTATTATTATAATAGTATTTTATTTATTTAAATTTTAATATTAGAAATTAAAACTTTTAAAAAAGCTATAAATATTTCTATAAGTTTCTTTATATATATATTAAAAGAATTAGTTATTATAAAAGTAATTCTATATTAGTTTCTTTAATATAATAGAAAAAGCTTTATATATTAATAAATATTAAGAAAAATAATAAGTTTTTAATTAAAACTATTATTAATTTTATTATATTTTTATATTTTTATATATATTTTTATTATTTTTCTAATTAGTTTTATAATAAAAAAATTATTTAAAAAGCTATTTAAAAATAATAGGAATAGTAAAAGATTATTAGTTTTAGCTTTCTATAATTTAATACTAGTAAAAATAATTATAAATAATAAAGAAATATAAATAATAATTAATTTAATATATTAATTTATTATAATACTATTATTTAGAAATATATATAATAAGATAATAGAGCCTATTTTAAGGTTTTATCTAATAATAATATTATTATTAATAATTTAAATATATTATTCTTTTTTCTAAATAATATTAATTAAGAATTATATAATAGTAAAATAATTATAATTATATTTAATATAAATATTACTATATTATAAAATAGCTTATAATTAGTATAGTTTATATTAATCTAGTTAATTAAATATTTCGAGATTAAAATTATTAAAATTTCTTTTAAATAATTTCTAGAAATTCTTATTAGTTAATTTCTTTATCTTATATTAGAATATTCTAATATTAAAATAATTCAGATTTTTTTTATAATTAGAACTAATTAGATTAATATTATTTTTTTATTTTTTTATTTATTTATATTTATTTTATAAATTTATTATTTTAAATCTTTAGAATTAAGCTTTTTCTAATATATATATATAGTTTAAAATAAAAGAGATTTAAAGAAAAAATAGTTTATAATAAATTTATAAAAAATATTTAGATATTTAAATATTTTACTTTTAAAAATTTCGTTTATAATAATAAATTTAAGAAATAAAATATTATAATTTTAGAAAAATTTAAAGCTTAAAAGGCTCGATTTAATAATAAAATTAAAGTTATAATTAAAGAGTTTTAAAAATATATATAAGATATATATTTTAGAAAAAAAGTTTTATAAATATAGTATTATATAAATAAAAAAGATAATTTTTAAGAAAGTAGTTTTAAAATTAAAAGAAATTAGATTTAAAAAATAATAGAAATTAATAAAAATTAAAGTTTTCTTTTCTAGATTACTAAATACTTTTTTATAAAATTAATAAATAATTTCTATTTTTAATATAATTAGATTAATATTACTAAAGGCTATTAAATATTTCTTTTAATATTATTATTTAGCTAAATATATAATAAATATATTTTTCTTTATTTTTATATAATTTTCTATTTATAATATTTTTCTTTAAATAAATCTTAAATTTTTATTTTAATTATTTTATTATATTTATTATTATTATTAATTATTTTAAAAAGTTTTATTTTTTTAATATTTAAAATAATAATTATATTTATTTTTATATTTAAGAACTTAAAATTATAATTATTATAAACTTTAGAATTATATATATTAATATTTAAATCTATATAAACTATTAAGAAAATAAATTTTATTTTAATAAATATTTCTAAAAATATAATTCTTATAAATATTTTTTTTATATAATTTACTTTTTTCTAATCTTGTTTAGATTTAAATACTAATAATAATAAATTCTAATTAGAAAAATAAATCTTTAGTTTTTTAGTTTTTTAAGCTTTTTTATTTATTAAGTTTTAATTATTATAAAAATATTAAAATAATAAATATTATAAATAATATTATTTTATATAAGAAAAATATATTTAAATATTCTTTTATTTATTAATTTTAAAAAAAACTAATATTTTAATAATAAAAATTAATAATTAGTATTAAGCTTTAAAATAATAATATTTATTAATTCTATATTTTTTTTTCTAGCTTTATTAATTTCTTTTTATAAAATCCCGAATATAGCTATTATATATATAAATAAATATTTTATAATTTTCTTTTCTCTTTTATTTTTCTCTAATTTCCTTTAATTAATAATATAATATTTTTCTTTTTTTTCTAATTCTTATTTTATTATAAAATTAGGTTTCTAGAATTAGAAAATAAATAAAATAGTTTTTAATTCGAAAATTCTAAACTAAAAAAAGAAATTTATAAATATAAAAGTTTTAGTATTTTAAATACTAATTAATTATATATATTATTATAATTATATAATACTAAATTTATTAATAAAATAATAAAATATAATATATATTTTTTTAAAAAAGCTTATTTTAAATATTAAAAATAAGATCTTTATAATTTCTATAAATTATATAATTTTATATATTTTTATATATTTTATTTCTAGTATTTCTTATTTATATATTTTATTAATTTTTAATATATTAGTTTTTCTAAATCTAAATCTAAATTAGAATTAGAATTATAAAATCTAATTAAAATATTAGAATTATTAATTATATAAATTCTGACTTTATTATTATTTTTATTTATTATAATCTTTAATTCTAATAAATATATCTTTTTCTTATATAATTAAATATTATAGTTTTTTATTTAATATTTATTATTTCTATAATATATATATTTGTTTTATATATAAAATACCTAGTATTTTACTAGATTTATAAGTTATATTTAATTATTTATATAAAAAGAAAAAAAGAATTATAGAGGCTTAATAATTATATTAATAATATTAATAATTAATATATTTATAAAACTTCTTTTTAGAATTATAATATTTATATATATTAATATATTTAATTAGCTATTATATTATTTTAATAAATTTAATATAGGTTTAAAAGAGATTTAATTATTAAGCTAGTTTGTTTTTAATTATAATATTAAATTCTTAATAAAAAATTATAGTTTTATTAATATTATTCTAGTTTTATTTATATATCTTATATAGAATTTATTTAAATTTAGTAATAAAAATATAAAGTAAATTAGTATTTTATTTAAATAAATATAACTTATTTTCTGTTTTTTATATTTTATTTAGATTTAAATAAATATAAGAAAATTAGTTAAAAATCGAGAAATAATCTAGGTTTAATTATTTTTAGCTTAGAAAAACTAAGAAAAAATTATAGTTTAAATATATAATTTAATATTAAAATAAAAATAATAGAATTAAATAATAATATTATTAATAGACTTATAATTAATTTATAGCTTGGCCTTAATTAAAGGAAGCCAGATATTAAACTTATAGATTTAATTATTAAATTTTTCGAAATATAAAAAACAGGATTTTAGCTTTATATTTATAGAAAAAAAGAAAAAAGAAATTTATAAAAAAAGAAGCTTATTATTTTATTAAAAAAACTAACTATTTTATTATTAAATAATTTTAGCTTAATATTAAACCTTTATTTAAAGCTTAATAATTATAATAGTAATCTGGATTTATAAAAATTATTTTATTATAATCTTAAAATAAAAAAAAGTTTAATAAGCTTTTAATTTCTTTAATAAATATATAATTCCGTAATTATATATATTAATAATACTATTATTAAATTATTATAAAATTATACTTATATATAAAATATAAGAATATAAAAGTAGTTTTATTTTTTTTATAAAATTAAAAAAGAATTTAAAATAATATTATAAAACCCGGTTTTTAAATTTAGAAAATAAATAAATAGCTTTTAATTTAAAAATTTTAAATTAAAAAAAGAAACTTATAAATATAAAAGCTTTAATATTCTAAATACTAGCTAGTTATATATATTATTATAGTTATATAATACTAAATTTATTAATAAAATAATAAAATATAATATATTTTATTTAATTTCTTTTTTTATAATAATTTTTATAAAATTAAACTCTTTTTTATATATATTAAATAATAAATATAAAACTATAGTATTTATAAAATTATAAAAAATTCTTAAATAAAAAGTATTTTATTATTTCTTTTCTAATATTTAAAAATAAATTATTAAATATTATTTTCTTATTTTCTAATTTTTTATATATTTTTAATTCTTTTTTCTTTCTTAAAAAACTATTTATTCTTTTTATAATATATTAAAAAAAAATATTTTTAGCTTTTTCTAATATTTTTATTTCTTTCTTTTTAAAATAACTCGTTTTTTTTATATAATTTCTTTATATTATTTCCTATTTTTTATTATTTTTATATTATTTTTTAATTTATTTAAACTATTTCTTTTATAATCTAATTCTTATATTTTTTTATTTTATTCTTTTTTTTATAATAATTTCTTTTTCTAAATATTTTTATTTATATCTAGCCTCTATATTTATTAATTATTTCTATTATTTCTTTATTATTTAAGCTTTTTTTCTAATATTTCATTTATTATAACTAATTTTAATAATACTTTTTTTTTTATTTTACTAATTTATAAGCCGCTTATAAAAATAAATAATAGTATTATAATATTAAATAAATAAATAATATATTTTTTTTTATAATTTTTCTTTTTTAATAGATTTTATTCTAGTTTCTAATATTTATTTTAAAGCTAATTATATTTTTTATAATTATAATAATAAGTACTTTTTTATAAATAGTAATTATAACTTTATTAATATTTAAGAATTTAGTATAATAATTATATAAAGCCTTAAAATTAATTAATTTAATAATAAAACCTATATAAAATATTAAAATATTATTAAGTTCTAATACTTTAAAGTTTATTACTAATATCTTTTTATACTAGTATTTATATTAATTATTTCCGAATATATTATAAAAAAATTTTTTTTTATATAATTTTCCTTTTTTAAATTCTATTTAAATTCAAGTTCTAATAATAATAAATTCTAATTTTTAATTTTTATATATTAATATTTAATAAAAATAACTTATTTTTTTATTAAATTCTGGCTATTATAAAAATATAAGAATTTTAAATATAGCTAATAGAATAGAGCTAAATAAGAATATTATTTCTAATTATTTTTTATTTTATTATTCTTAAGAATTTAGAACTATAAATTAAGAAACTTATAATATTTTCTAGTAATTAAATATATTAATCTTTTATTTACTAGTATTCTTTATTAATTTTCTTTTATAAAATACTTATATATTAATTCTAAATTTTTTTTTCTTTCTTTTTTCTAATTTTAATTAATTAATAATATAATATCTTTTTTTCTTTTCTAATAATTCTTTTATTTTTAAAACTTTCTAATTATAATAAATATAAGAAATATTCTTTTATATAAAAGAAATACTTAATTTATATATAATTACTTTTCTTAATAAATTTTTTTTTTACTTTTTCTATTTTTTCTTTTAAGGCCTAATAATTATTATAAAACTAGCTCTAACTAGAATATAAATTTAATTTTCTTTTTTTATAATTTTTTTCTTTTTTCTTTATTATTTTTACTAAATTATAATCTAGTTCTTTTAATTTAAATTAATATTCTTTTTTTCTAAAATATTAATCTTTATATTTAGAAATAAGATTTCTTTATTCTAGTAATATAAATTATATAAGGTTCCTAAAATAATATTATAAAAAATATATTTCTTAAAATAGTTTATAATTAAAGTTTTTATTTAGAAAATACTATTTAATTTTATAATTATAAAAGTATTAATTATTTAACTAGTTCTAAAAATTCTAAATAGTTTTTTTTTAGTAATAATAAAGCTTTTATAAATAATTGTTTTCTAGTCTAATATTATAAAGAAAAATAATATTTCTAATAAAGAAATATTCGAATAGTTTTAAAATATATATATTATTAAATACTTTTTTTTTATATTTCTAATAATAATATATTATTAAAAGTATTTTATTTAGGTTTATATTTTTTTATTTAAACTATTATATATATATAATAAATAAATTAAATATAGAAAAAACTTTATATTATAATAATATATTTTAAATTAGATAATTTAGATTTATTAATAAAAAACTTTTTTAATTCTTTTTAAAATAAAAGAATATATAACTAGTAATTACTTTAGTTATTATTTAATTAGCTTAAAATATAGCTAGAAAATAGAAAACCTAATTATTAATATTATTTTTAATAGCTTTAATTAGAATAGTAATTATAAACTTATTTTTTTTTTAATTATTTTATTAGCTAAAAAATTAAAAATAGAAATAATAATATAAGAGATTTTATATATTATTATAAATTCTTTTATAATAATATTATTATTTTCTAGTTTTCTATTTATAACTAGTTTTAGAAAAACTTTATATCTATAAATAATATTTTTAAAAATAAATTAGATAATTAATTAAATATTAATATTCTTTAATATTCTTTTTTTAATTTATTTTAAGCCTTTTTTTCTAACTAATATTAGTTTATTTTTACTTAAATATAAAAATATATAAATTATATTTAAAGCTATTTTATATTATAATATTTATATTTAAATAAAATATAGTTTATTTTTTATTTTTATATAAGTTATAAATTAATATTATTTATAATTTTTAATATATATTATAATATTTTTATATTATTTATTTTACTAAAAATAGTTTATAATTTTATAAATTATTATTTTAATATTTTTTTGCTTTTCCGAAAAATTAATAATCTTTTTAAATATATTTCGATTTTATTAAAAAAGTATTTTATTTTATATAAGAAACTTAATAGTATTATTTTTAAATAGCTAATATTATATAATACTTTATTTTATTAGCTAAATAAATATATTATTAATAATATATAAAATAGAAGTTTTTTAAATAGAAATCTATTTCGAATTATTTCTTTATAATAATAATTAAATAAAAATAAAAATTCTAAATAAGTAATATTAAATTAAAAATATAAATAAATATAATTCTTAAAAATAATAATTAGATATTTATAAAGTTTTTAATATTCTTTTTATTTTTATTTTTTTTATTTCTAGAATTATATATAATTAATATAATAAATTATTAGCTATTATATATATATTTTTTAATATATATTTAATATTAAAATTAAATAGCCGGATCTAAATAATTTATCTTATAAATAATAATTTAAATAGATTCGAAATAGTATTATTAAATTATATAATTAGAATATTTATATTAGTTTCTAAAAAGAACTTTATTTTATATAATTAGCTATAATATTTTTTTAAATATATTTAAAATTCCTTTATATTTATATTTTATAATATTATAAAATACTTTAATTTAATTCTAATAATTATTTTTATATTATATAAAATAAAACTTTCTATTATATTTGCTATTTTATATTAAAACTATATTTTATTTAATAAAACTAGTATTTATTATAAAAATAATTAATTTAATATTTAATAAGAAATATAATATAACTAATATAAGAAAAGAAATTAAAAGAGTTTTAATAATATTTATTATAAACTAATATTTATATATTTAGATAAATATTTAATTTTTCCGAAAAAGTATATAAATAGAAGCTATAATTTTAATAAAGCTAATAATTCTAATTTAATAATAAATATAAATACTAATGAAATTATAGGCTTATATAATATTTTAAGAAATTAACTATTTTAGAATTTTAATAATTTTTAGAATTTCTAATAATTCTTTTTTAAAAGAATAAATATAACTAATAATTTAGATACTATTTATATATTATTATAATTTTAGGCCAAATATAATTAATTTAGTATATTCTAGTAATATAAGAATCTAATTTAAGTTCTAAATATATTCTTATATAAACTTTCGAATACTAGATAAGTTTTTAGTATTATTATAAATAGTAATAGAATTCCGAACTTTAATATTATTAAAATAAGTTATATAAATTAATAATATTAAATCTCGGAAAATATAATATATAATTTAAATAAACTAAATAATTAAATTCGTATTTCTTTAGAGAATTCTACTTTAATAAAAAAGCCTATATAAAGTTATAAATTTTATTATATTTTTATATTTTTTAATTAAAGAAAATTAATTATAACTCGAGAAATAATTTATTAAACTTATAATTATATAGCTAGTAAAATATTTTAAGAACTTATTTATATTTCAAAATAAGTTAATATTTTTAATAATAACTTTATTTACTTATAAAATAATTTATATTATATAATATTTAAAAATCTTTTTTTATAGAAAATAAGAATTCTAATAGAGTTTATTATAGTATTTAAAGATTTCTATATCTAGTTATTTCTATATAAGCTTATTAATTACTAGAACTTATATTCTTAATATTAAAAAGCTGGGTTTTTATTAAGCTTTATATAAAATAATATAAATTTCTAATAATAGAAATACTTCTGGTTTTAATAACTCTAAATAATTAAAATCCCAAACTAGAATTTCTTTTTTATTATCTAATATTATAAATAATAAATCTCTCTTTTTATATAATAATTTCGAGCTAATTTTTAAGGCCTTTTTTCTTTTTTCTATTAAATATAAACCTGAAATAATATAAGGAAATTTCGGAATTAATTACTAAAAAAAAGTATTTAATTTCTAATATATTAATATTTTTTTTTTCTAATATTTTCTTTTAATTATCTAGTTCTCTAAAAACTAAACTAGTACTTTTATTTGAGTTTATTAGCTAAAAAAAAAATTTATAATAGATTTATATAGCCTATTAATTAATATTATTAGAAAAAGACTTTATTATTATATAAAAGAATAAATATTAAATTATAAAGAAATATTATAGTTTATATTTATATATAAAGAAATATTATAAAAGGTATTTACTAAAGGCCCCGAATTAAATATATATATAATTCTTTCTCGAATTTTTAAAAAAGAAATAAAAATATTTCCTAAAAGCTCTTTTTTTTTAATTTTAATATTTTTTTTAGAATTCTTTAATTATTTAAAAAAAAGATATTTTCTTAAATTCAGTTTTATAAATCGAATACTTTTATAACTTGACTTATAAAAAATCTATTTTTTCTAGTATTAAAAACAATTATATAAATAGCTTTTAATTAGATATATTTAATAATAAGATTAGTTTATAGAATAAAGAATTATTCGAAAATAAGTTAATAATTAGCTTTTTTAATAAAAAAGATCTAAATATATAATAATATATCTCTAATTTTAATTTAAATATTTTTATAAAGTTTTTTAAAAAAATAATATTTTTTATTATAAAAAATTAAGATTAAATAAGAATTTCCTATAATTATAAAACTATAATTATAATATTAATTTTAGTACTAGTATTAATTATAGCCTTAATTTAAATAGCTTTATTAAAATATATATTAAGTTTAAATATAAATATTATATAATATAGATTCTTTTTATTTTCTTCTAGATTATAAAAAGTAATAATAATACTAGAGCCGGGTTTTAATAAATTATATTAAGGGCTCTAGAAAACTAGCTTTAAAAAAGCTAAAGAATTTAATAAAAGCTTTTAAGTTATAATATTTCTCTTTTTTAATTAAAGATTTTATTTAATAATAATTCTGGCTTAGTTTTATTTCGAAATTTATTTATTAGATATTAGATTTTCGAATAAGAATTAGATATAAAGCAAATAAGAGCTATAAATAAAGCTATAGATTTAATAGTAAAATTCTTTAAAGAAATTAAATATATAAAAATAAATTATAGCTAGTTTAATATAAAACTATTTAGTTAAATTATTTCTTTTTTCTTATTTATAACTATAATAAATATCTATTTCTTATTTCTAAAATATTATATTATAATAATACCGGTTTTTTTCTTTTAATAATTCTTTAATATCTAATATTAATTATAATTATCTTTTAATTCTTTATATAGCTTATTTTTTTTTTCTATTTTAGAAATACTAATTATAACTTATTTGTTTTTATTATTAGTTTAGATAAAGTTTCTTATTTTATTATTAAAATCTATATATAGATTATATTCTTTTATAACTAAAAAAAGAAAAAAGATTTTAGTTTTTGAACTAGAATAAATATTCTAATTTATATATTAAGAATATAGCTTGAATTATTATATTCTATTAATTCCGGAAATAAATTAAAATATTATATTTCTTAAATTTATAGAACTAATATAGATTTAATTTATTTAATTAAAATATATAATTTTTATTATATAATAAACTAGTATTTCCGGGTATTAAATATATTAATAGAAAAAAAAGAAATATAAGAAATAATATCTAATATTAGTTCTAATAAATATTAATAGTTTTTACTAATAAATAAATAAATAAAATTAAAGAAATTAAGCTATATTTAGAAAAGTAAATCCGGTAAATATTATTTATATATCCGAGTTAAATATATTATTATTTAGAGAAAAGCCCTAAATATTATTAAGAAATAGTACTAATATTTATATAATTTAAATAAATTTAGTTATATTTAATATAAGAACTTTAATATTTATAAACTATATATTAATAAATAATTAGTAATACTTTGGCTTTATATAAATAGAAATAAAGTAAATAAAATCTATTTTTATAATTATTTGAGCTTAGAGACTATTAATAAAAATATTATAAGAATAAGAATAGTTTTAATAATAGGTTATTTCTTTATTAGCTTAATCTAACTTATAATACTTTATAGCTATTAAAATAAAAGCCTTGAAATTTATTATATAAGATATATTAAGCTTTATATTATACTTTTAAATAATTTTTTTTATAAAGAAATAAGGGAATTTCTTTAAAGAATTAAAGTATTTAAATATAGCTTTTAAATAATTATTTATTTATTAGATACTAAAAAAAGGAAATATATTATTAATAGAACTTCTATAAATTAATTCTATTAGTATAGCTCTATTTCTTTAAAGCCTTTATAAACTCTCGGGTTTTTATTATTTAATAAATATTCTTTATTTAATATATCTAATATAAAATAATTCTAAAAATAGTTTAATTATTTAAAACCTATTTCGGTATTATATAAATATATTATATAATAGTTATATAATAATATTAGAAAAGATAGGAAATTATAGCCGAACTAATAATATAATAGTCTTAATACTAGCTTTTATATTAGTCTAGAAACTTAGTAATATTAGGTTCTTAAAAGTAAAATATTTTAGAAGTAATAATAAATAGTATTATTTATATAAGATATATAGTTTAAGTTTTATTAATAAAAAGATTTACTAATATTATAAAGAAGGCCGAATTACTATTATTTTAGAAGCAAGTAGTAATATCTATTTTAATATTAGAAATAAAGCTAGAGAAATTAGTTATAATAGAGTTTAAATTATAAATAAAACTCTATATAATAAAGAAAATAAGTAATAATAGTAATAAATATAGTTCTATAATTAAAAGTAAGATAATCTCGATAGCTTAAATAATTAAAATTAATAATATTATAAAAAGAAATAGTAAGTTTTAATTTTATAATAATTATTTAATTTTCTGAAAAGATTATAATATATAAATAATTATCTTAATTCTAAGAACTGGTTCTAAAGCTTTAATAAAAAAGCTTTTTATATAAAATATATAAAATATAGATTATTTAGCTATTTATATAAAGAGTTATTAAATACGAGGTTTTTTATTATAAATTCCCGAAGCTATAACCTTAATATAGGCTAACTTTATATTAATTTCTTTAGAATAGACTAATATAAAGAAATCTCTATATTTTCTAATAATTATATATATATTATAAATAAATATAATAAGGGAATTAGTAATTAAAAAGATATAATTAAGAAAATAGTTTTATAAGCTATTTTATTTATAAGATTAATATAAAGAAACGTGTTTTTATAATTATAAATAAATAGAATTAATAGCTAATTAGCCGGTATTTTAATTTTGGAAAACTTATATAATTAAAGCTAAAATATATAAATATAATTAAAAATAACTATATTTTTAAAATTTAGAAAATACTTATATAATTTAAAGATATTAGCTATTATAATTTGAATCTTTCCTGAATTACTAATATAATAGAAATTTAATTATTATATAAATTTCGGATTATATATAAATATTAGATATATAAATAAAGAAGAAAAAAAATAAGAAACTAAATAAATAAAAATAATAATTTTAAGATTTTTAATACTAGTAATAAAATAATATAAATAGTTAAAAATAAAGAACTCTAAAGATTAATATATTAGAAAGGCTAATTATATATATAAATAAAAGGCTTATATAATTCTTTAAACTAGTACTAGTATATCTGAGAAATAAGATATATAATAGTAGTTATAGGATAAGAGAAAAAAAACTTTATTATAGTAAGAGATTTAGAAAAATTAAAGAGGAGATTCTGTTTTGGCTAAGAGGCTTAATAGGCTATATCTAGCCAGAGGCTCTATTTTGCATTAATTATAGTTAAGAACTAGCTAAGGGTAGTTATTTCCGTTAGTTTATTAATATAATTATATAAAGAAGTATTAAGGGAATTATATATTAAGAGAAGAGTATTAAACTCAGACTTAAAACCAGAAAAACAAGTAAAGTAAAGTATTTCTTATATAAATATACGGATAGTTTTACTAGAGCGAATATTATAAAAAGTAAATTAAAAGGAGATTAGAATATATAAGATAATACTAGAATATTTCTTAAATTATAAAATAAGAGAAGTATAAAGCTTAGAGACCGGAGCAGATAAGAGAAGACGATATTCCAGGGCTATAAGCTCTATTAAGTACTAAACGAGAGCGGTACTATAAAGGCAAAGAGGGAAGGCCGTATGAATATCGTTATATTGAGTCTTTGCCAAATACAAAAACATATCCGTAAATGCGAAAATATCTATATAAATTATATTCTTTCCCGTTATATCCGTATCTTCTGGATTAAAATAACTAATATCTGCGGCGTGCAAGTAAGAGAAAAGAGGGTTCGATATTGGAAATGGACGAGCAGGAGAGGTAGCAGGAGCCGGGGTCTCTCGCAAGTTCATTCGTTAAAGGAGCTGTATAATCTATTATAATTCGGTATTATTAAAGCTATCCTTTTGGTTAAATCGCTAAGGGGTCTGCGTTAAAAGAGAAGCAGAGGGTTATTCTTTGTCTTCGTCTTCGTCTTCATCAGAGGCTTGCCTGGTAAGGGCTCTGCCTTTTGACTGGGGGTTTTTGGGGGTTGGGAGCCATTCTGGAGGATGGTATATATATGGGTCGAGGACTTAATTAAGAGCTCGCAATAAGATATCGATATGGAGGTCGAAATCTTAGGGCATTGCTACCATGTTACGGCCTGGACAAGCTGTAGGGGTGGAAACGTGGTATATATTGGTATAAATATATAAGAATAATGGTGCCCTAATGGCGGTGAAGAAGCTATATATATGCCTGTGCGCAGTACGTAATAGCACTCCCCATCTTCTGCTGATTCGATCCTCTCCATCCTATCAAATAGCAGAACAGAGGTCTGAGAGCGATACCGAATCCGACCAGTACCCTGAAACCTATCGGCCTTTTACCGATAGACGAGACCTGAGGCAGAAAACTCACAATGGAGTGGGAATAGCGAATGTCTTTCCTAAGATCATATTTTACCGCGATCTGGGGATTTAGAAGTAGCTTCTCGAAAACTGCAGGATCCATGCTCAAGCCGTCGACAGCCTGTATCCGAGCACTATTGCCATTTCTCTCAAGATCGGTGAAGGTGCCAGTTTGTGCCATCGTTGCGGTTGACATTTTTGAAAGCAGTTTTGAAACGCCTACTTGGTTGTAAAACAGAAATGGCTTGCATCGGGGAGGACGAGCCTTATGGCTGTGTGATCTGAGGAAGTTTAAAGGCGTCATGTGCGGAGATACCGGCATCCTGGGGGAACTGGGGCAGCCCCCACGTGAATAGCAGTGATCGACGCGAAAGTCGAGATGGCTCATCGACGGTTCAATGGTTGGTGAGATTGTAGCTAGCCAGCGCGAGAGCAAACTCCACGTGGAGCTAGTGCTGGGGCATCAAGTGAATTGCAGTGGAGTCCGACAGATTTTCCCGAGGTATATTTGAGATTGAGGCGCCCCTCACACGATCGGGCGGCGGAGCGAATTGCGGACGCTCTCACGGCACGGGTATACGGGTATACTTATGCCGCAAAGCTCGGAGCGTCCGAGACAGTCGTCCCCTGATACCCCGTCATAAATGAAGCCTGAAGTGCGTGATTCTCCTTTTGAGACCCCAGTTCCGCCCTGGGAACTTGGGAAGGAGAAAATACACAAATCTCATCCGAGCAGTGGCTTGGATGTGTAAATTGGTATTGTCAGCTTCTATTTCCTTGGAGGAGAGAAAGCTCAGTTGATCAGGAGATGGCCTCAAGAGTAAAGTCATCATCGAACACTTTTCCTTCTTCGTTTGCCAAAGTCAACTTCTGGTGCTATTATGGGAGATACGAGTTTGTTTTTCGTTCCAGCCGACGAAGTTGGAGTAGGTACAAAGATGCCATGTCTGTTTGTCCAGTCGAGTGCTTCTTTAGCTGAAATCCGCTCGGCAGGTTCCCAAGCCAGCATCTGCTTAAGAAGGTCAAAAAGATTCTGCACTTCTTGGTCCGATGCGTGCTGCTTGTTCCAGTGGTCTTGGCGCATGATATTTCGATGTGCTGAAGAGGTGATAAAGTTCTGATTCAACTTGAATCGGCATATAAATTCGAAAATTGTCAACCCCATACTCCAAACGTCGGCACTTTGGCTGTAAGTTGCATCAGCAGGGGCGGTCATATGCTTTAAAGCCATAATCTCGGGAGCCAGGTATCGAATTGTTCCTTTCATATGGTCGGATGAGGCTCTGTCCCATGTGGCCTGACCGAAATCGATTATGACAGCTTGCAAGGGCTGAACTGATCCTAGAACATTGTCAAGCTTGATATCTCGGTGCATACACCCACTTGCATGTATAAAGTCGAGACCCTGTAACATCTGGGCTACCAGGGTGAGCCTTGAACGATTGTCCAACTCGGACTTGAGTATGCCTGAAAGTGTTGTGGCGATGAGCGGCTTCGTGACGATATAACACTCGTATACTCCAGCAGGGCCACTGGGCTCAATAGTAAGTAGCTCGACCAGGCGGCTTATGCTTTCCTTTCCGTCGATGAGCGTGAGAACTAAAAGAGGGAATCGAGACTCACTGGCGAATTACAATTTTCAGTCAGCTTTCGTAGGTTTCCGACCTCTTCGTCGACATTTAGTCTGGACCTCCTATTTTTTGCAATGATCTTCTTCACGGCGTATGGATTTCCGGACATGTCTGTAGCAGCACACACTATGCAAGAAGACCCAGTGGCAAATGTTCCCTTGATTCTGTACTTGTCTAGCAAGTACTCCGACGACTGCGGAGTAGGCGTCATGAACAGAGGTGGTCGATTATCGTGATTCACTTCCTCGGCGAGATCATCTAGCTGTCGTCGGTACAAATCTTGGGCAATCGTCACCCAGGAGAACTTGTACTCAAAGATGCCAAAGGTCAAGATGGATGACTCTTTCGGCAACTCTCGGCGTTCGCCCTTGTAGAGAACTTCCCCGTTAAATCTCATAGTACCCTCGGCCTGGATCAACAGTCTATTAGAGTCGAGATTATGGATGAAGCGGGCATGTCTACCACGAACTGACGGTTCGGTAGCATTTGGGGTCAGGAGGATGTCAACAGCGCCGTGAGGATCACGGGAATTTGCTTGCCACCTACCCCTGCCAATGAACCAACCGAACTGAGGTCGCGCTGGACGTAGCTCCATATTCAGCCTCCAGTAACCGCTTTGAATGTGAGTCGGAGGCCCCATCTGGACACCTTCCCCACCGGTGGACTCTTCCTCGTCATCTTCCAGGGTTTCAAGACTCTTTCGAGCATGGATATATCTCTGGTGCCAAGAGTATGTTTCCGAATTGTCCTCATCTTGAAAGGACGATACAAGGTTGTGAAAGGCGAGTCGGGATGAAATTGAGGAGGGGATCAGCCTAGCAAAATCACCAGATGACTCCTCTTCTGACTCTTCGGGTGCTGGGGGAGGTTCGGGTGTATTGGGCTCAGTCGCGATGGACTTGAAGGACTGAGCATTTTGCGAAATAGACATAATGGAGTTGTTTTGATATATACTGTATATATTGTATATACTGCCATGAGACAGAAGTCGAAGATGTTGTCAGAGCAAGGCAAGGCAGAGACGAGGCAGTGTTGATGGCTACGGTGGCCGATTTTGACGCCATGTCTCAAAGCAGAGGGTGTCCTTCTGGCTGCCCCCGTGATACGACTGCCTTCCACTGAAGAACTCCTGCATGGGGGTTTGCACAGCCTGAACACCAAGATCCGTGGCACTCTGGATGTAAGCAGGTGTGGGGATATCAGAACTGCGTTGATGCATCAGTCGCCCACCGTACTCTCCCGAGGGCCGTGCCCAGCCAACCATCCGAAATACATTGCCACGATCTTGTTCTCTTTCACCGGAGCCCATCGCCACACTTCCTTCACCACTTTCACCCTTCACCTTCACGGTACCAGCTGCGAGCGTGCGAGATGGACCCTCCAACACATCATAATCGAAATCGCATACGAACTACTTCTTTCATCGCCGAAGATAATCCTCATTTTGCCTCACTTGCAATGCAGTTCCACGCCGACCGGTTGTTCAGTCGGCTGGACAGGCTCTCTCCTCCGCGATGGAAATCCCAAGACGAACTGTACGAAGAGGCAAACTGGAAGGCAGGCATGAGGATGACTCCCTGTACACCTACCCCCTCTGGCACACCATCTCCCGCTGCCACTCCGTACATGTTCTCCATCGACAAACGATACGACACTCCAGAGTCGTTGTCACCGCCACCCTTCGCCTTCGCACGCCAAACAAAGGATCGTGGGAACTTCCCCATCCACAGTCGCACACAAAGCCGCAAAAGTTCGAAATCATCCATCTCAATCTCGAAACCGAACCGAATCACAAAGCGTGCTGCTTCGAAGCACTCGATGATCACTCGATCGCGATGTAGAGGGAATTGCCTGTGGCACAAGAGTTGTGTGCATTCTGTACAGGCTTCGCGAACACATTGCGATGTCCGATAGCACCACCACGAAAGGGGAATTTCACAACAATACCAGTATACTTAGACCTAGCATGCATCCGCCACCGAGTCGAGTAGAGGTCGTGGATGAGAGGTCACCGCCAAGATGTTCGCAGAAACAACGGCAGCATTGAAAGGAAGAAGGGAGAAAAGAACGCAAGCCCTCATTTGAAGCTCCACAACACGATACTTTTAGGAGTGATGGATCTTGGATTGAGTGCGTCTTCTTCCTCACTTATGCCCAGCCAATTCAATTGAAATCCTGCCTCTACAGCTTTCTCGACCACACATGCCAAGCACGACTTCGACCTTGGTAGACTACGACACCCCTCAATCCATTCATTCTCCTGTGCGCTTGGGACAATGCGAAGGTGCGAATAAATACTCGGAGACGGATCGACCAAGACACATGCATACTGGGCCGTGACAACGTATGGATCCTCACCCCGTTCGCATTGGTCTTCATAATGGTACCGGCTTTGCTCCTTTTCTACTCCGGCACCTGAAATGACGTACGCCTTTGATACCACTCTCTCCAACTCCTATTACTACAGTGGCTAGATTAAGTGCGCCAAGAAAGGCATTGGGCGGGTCGTCGTTTACGCAGGTCCATCTATCTCGCATGCTCTCCAGGAGCACGTTGCATTGATGGTGGAGGAGAGCTGGATCCCAAACGAACCTTGGGGATATATATTTTTATTACAAGAAGTTCATCAGGTCAGTCACTCATCCAAATTATTTCTATCGGGCTTGAAGCTAACGAACCATAGATTGCCAAACTCAGTGTATGGTATTTGTCACTCGCTGCCGCCGAACCAAGGAGGGGGTTAGGAGAACACCTTTGGCCTTGAGGTCTGGCAGAGAAGCTCCGAAGATTGCATAAACCGCATTCCTCGGTATAAAAATATTCATACCCATTTCCGTGCTCCATTCCCGCTACAAAAGCGACACAATCCTGCCAAATAATGGCTGAACTTTTGAAGCGAGCGCCTCCCCTCCCCTCCCCTCCCCGCACTCCTTGCACAGATGAGAAAGACACATACCGCAGTCGCATGGCTTGAATCGTAGTTTACGAATTTTCTGTATTGTACTGAATTGAAAATGAATGATTACTATACTACCCACCTGTATTTCCGCCATGGAGACGAAGCCTCCATTCCTCCAACTCTTACACCACCTTTCTTCCAACACAAACAATCATATCATCTTTCACGGAGCTTTCACGTAGTCTATGCACTTCGTATGCTGCTGCCGCTTTGCCCTCACACCGTCACCAGCACCCTTGCCCAACATTCTGTCCATCCCAAGCAAAGGGTTGCCTCTTCTATTGACTGAAACCCTAAACCCATTTGATAACCATGCATTACTTTGAGAATTAGGTACAGCTCCATTTTAACGTCCACGAGCCCATAGGCCTTCAAGTCCTTGTCCAACCTAGCTGTCAAACGTTAGCCATTGTTATAGCGGTTCAAGTGAAAAGTATCTCATGCCCGATATCATCCCTACCTTCTTGGAATTTAAACATTGCATGCATTGTATGCTTAAGTGTGTGCATTGCCTCTATCCTAACTACTCCATCTTTAGCAACGTTAAAGCTAAGGTCACGCTCGTCCCACTAAAGAATACCGCTTAGCTCTGGCGATATAGTTAATGGGTAGTTCTGTGTGTTTCTTCCGGATTACTCTTTGAGCATTTGCAACACTGTCTTAAGTACCGGACCTGGGCCGGTTTTGCTCACAACTGGAGAGAAGAACCTGATATGAACTATGTTATATTTCTGGGTGAATTCCTCTGAGACAAGCTTAAATACGTTCACGTGGCGGAAGTTCACATTTGATGGCAACCACTCCGTTCGATGGGTGAAATTCGTGGTAACATCAAAGGTATCAAATGTGGCTGTAGGAAAATTCGAGCTTAGGTCAACTACCCAATTTCTAGACTGTCGGCCGGCTCGTGTGGATAGAGATCATCTCATGTCCAGAACCGGTCCCCCTCGAGCGATCCGGAGGTGGTCCCTATTTGTCGGGACCAAAGGGCTTAATTGGGTAGCCTGTTCTGTTCACGCCCGTTCGACACCCGAACGGGAAGTATTGAAGATTAAGATTTGCGCTGGCAGAGTAGCCTCCGCTTGAGAAGATATAATTGTTGGCAGGAACATGCCCAACTACGCAATAATCTTGAGATCATTAGTACATCACCAGCGTGTGGGAATAAAACTGAGTATATCCCATACAGCAAGCCAAGTCATAAACAATCACAACGTCGGCCGCCGAACACTTCCTAATTTCCTGACTTTCTCACATTCTGTCCAGAGAAATGAAAAGCGAAATGCAGAGAGCTCGGAAGTTTAACGATGGGCTCCCTGAATGCATTGTAGATATGAGTCCACGAGTTTTCAAGAAGAGCGGTAGACATGATAAGTTTTCATTTCGTCCTGAAGTCATTAAGCGTGGTCTACATTGCCACCAATCTAGTCCATATCCGTTCAACTTGTCATCAATCATATTATTTCCTCATCTCTCAAACCATCGTTAAATCGTTATATCGTTCCGTGTGGCAAGACCCAATCTATGAAGTACAGCAAATTCTTCGTTAAAAACACAACTTCGCAAGCACTTTTCTCACTCTCACCCGGGCTATCGCCATCTTAGGCGCAGACGTGGGAGCTGGCGTTCCAGCCAGCGGCACACTTTGCGGGTTGTGAAAGACATCTCTGGGGTCGACCAGACTTTTGATTTGCTGCAGTCTTGGGAGGTTCGTCCTCCAGTATGACAGAGGTCCATTTACTAGTGTTGGATCCACATATCCCGGGTACGCACCGAAGTCCTGTCCACCGGGCATCCCGTTGCGGATTGTGGTGTTGACGCCGGTAAGAAAGTTCTTAGTCTTGGACTTGACTTTACCAATGCCAACGGCATACGACTGCAAGTAAAACAAGGCATCCCGATGAGCATAAGATGTTGCATCTTGCGCAACGTCATTCACGGCTCCACCGGCCAGGTCGAAGATGATGAACCAGACCAAGGTTCCTTTGTCTACTCGATCGAGGTAAGCGAACAGTCTGTCGACGGCCTTGTCTGGTATCAGGTCGGCGCCGTTGAAGGTCAATGATTTGGAAACCAGAGGTGCAGCAAGCCCACCGGCAAGCCGAAGTGCTACTGTTTCTCCCCAGTGTGCAGCAAGTCCAAGCCAGTCTTTGAATACAAGGGTGTGGTGGTCTTTGTATCCTGGAAATTTCTTGTTCATTTCCAGCTTGTTGAATTCGGCCTGGCTCCCAAAGAACGTCCCCGAAATGATCATTCCAAGTTCCGAAATTATGACCTCACTTGCAAACTTCCGCGTCAGATCTGGGTCCGAGACGAATTTCTGCCAAGTTTTGAAAGTCGCGGCTAGGGTCGTATATGAGCCGACGGTGAATGAATATGAGTAATTGACACACTCTCCCGGTTCAGGCTCAGTTCGGACGACAAACTCGGTGACGATGCCAAAGCTTGCACCGGCACCTTTGACCGCCCAGAAGATATCAGGGTTTTCCGTCTCTGATGCTCGGACGATTCTTGAGTCGGCGAGAACGACCTCGACCTCCTCGACATGATCCAGAGCGGTACCCCAAAGTCGAGAGCTTGGTCCTAGACCACCAATGGTGGCGTGTCCTCCAATTCCTACTTGGGGGCATGTCCCATGAGCCATTGCTCGGTTTCCGGCGTCATGCATCCGCTTCGTGAGATCTCCGAGGAGGGTCCCACCTCCAACTTTGGCTCTCCAAGTGGTCCGATCCATTTGAAAATGCTGGAAGTGCCTCAGGTCGATAACCACAGCCCCATCAACCCCGCCAATGCCTGGATGATTAGTATATATCTTGGAGATCTGGGGAAGGTGCTTACAGTAGTTCGCGTAGCTATGGCCCCCAGACCGCGGCTGCACCTTCAAACCAGCGTCTACAGCAACCTTCACAATTGCTGCAACTTGAGCCGCAGTTTTTGGATAAGTGACTGCAGCTGGCTTCACTGGAATGGTGAGGTTGTATGGCCGGACATCTTCGAGCTGGTAGGCGAATTTGCTGGGGAAGGCGAATAATTTCTCGTCCCAGCCCAGGGCTGCCTTGATGCCGTTAACCAGGGGGGAGCTCTGTGAAGATCCCATCCTGACATTCCCACCGGGCCCAAACTAACGGACGACGAAGACGACATGGCGGGCGTCAGACTATAAGTGGGAACAGCGTGAACCGTGCCTGCGGAAAATACAAATCTGGTATTGCTTTGATCTCTGTGAAACTTGCGGTGAGCTTGCCACGTGTTTAGCGCTTAGAATTATGCAATGCCAACAAAAACGCCCGAAGCTTCCCAAGCCTCAGTTTCAAGAGCGGCGAATTGGCGGGGAACACCACGGCCGCAAGCGATATTACAGTGGGCAGCACTGAGTAGCCAGACTGAGTAGCCAGCCACTCCCTCGGATCTCATCCAACACGGCGACACGCTGCAGGACCAAGCCCTAACACACGGCAGAGAAGAGCACCATCTGGCGCCATGGTTCCACCACTGATCTCCCTCGAGGAGCATTTCCTCTTCTCCACAGACAGCAGCTTCGAGGCCAAGTTCTCAGAGCAGCTGAAGCATCTTCCCGGCCTGGCCAGCAGGCTCCGGCTCGGCGACCTGCGGCTCCAAGACATGGACGCTGGGCGGATCTCAATCCAAGTCATCTCACACGTACCCGGAACGTTGTCCACGTCGCAATGTCGAGCCGCGAACGATCAATTGGCCACGGCTGTCACCCAGAACAAGTCTCGATTCGCGGGCTTTGCTGTCCTTCCCATGAAGGAGCCTGGTGCTGCCGCGAATGAGTTGATTCGATGCGTTCGCGAGTTAGGGTTCGTCGGAGCCTTGATTGACAACCATGTCGATGGGAGATATTACGATGGCAAGGAATATCATCCTGTTTTTCAGGCCGCACAGGATCTCGATGTTCCCATCTATTTGCATCCAACCTGGCCCTCGGAAGATATGGCACCTCAATATTCGGGGAACTTCAGTGATGGCGCGGCTGCCAGTCTCGGCGCGTCCGGGTTTGGCTGGCATTCGGAGACGGCGCTGCATGTCCTGCGCCTATTTGCAGCAGGTGTCTTTGATAAATTTCCGAGGGTCAAAATCGTCGTGGGACATTTTGGAGAAATGCTTCCGTTCATGCTCCAGCGAGTGTGCGATTTATCCGTGAGATGGGGAAAGTTTGAGCGGCAGTTCAAGCAAATCTGGGATGAGAATATTTGGATCACGACGAGTGGAGTGTGGTCAATTGATCCGATGGCTTGCATTTTGAGGAATACAAATATCGAGCGAATACTCTACAGTGTGGACTATCCGTTTGCAACGAACGAGAAGGGGTTGAGCTGGATGGAAGAGTTAGAGAGGAGTGGGTTGGTAGGGAAGGATGACCTTGAGCGGATTGCATTCAAGAATGCAGAGTCGTTGTTAAAGCTTAAGGTGACGGAGACGGCGTTTTGAGTGGGAATGAGGGTCAGAGGAGGAATGATCGGTATATGAGGTGTTTTAGTTATGAAATTTCAATTTTTCTTTTTGGCCTTTCGTAATTTCCGGGGCGTCTCTTGTAGTCGCATTCTGAAAATGTTGTCTGCACTCTCTCATAGCTAAGTCTCGAAGGCCCCTTAATATCGTTTCTCTGAATCTCTGATCTGTTTTCTTGAAACCCATTTTCATTTATGCCCTGAAGCGTTGGCAAGTTATTCCTCGGCTGGCGGGATTGCCTGGATCTGCTCTCGGATGAAGATATCTTCCCTAAACGTCTTTTCGACTCGATTTAGCCAAAGGCATTGAAGCCTGCTGGCCCGGCATCTGCTTCATTTGTCTGCCTGGGTCCCAAGGGCGTCTCGCAGCGTTTTTGTTCCTGCTCCTAGCTACCGAGGCAGTATTCAACCGATCTCTATTTTAGTGCAATGGTGGGGGGTAGCGTTTGCGAGTGCACCGTGCTGAGTTTCGTCCAATCTTCCAATTCGGTCCACTAACTCTATTTGTACATTTGCACCAGCATTTCAAACCTCGCAAGAACTTTGACTGGTTGTGGTCTCCCCACCTGGGGAGCCCCAGCCACAAGTTAAGTACGAAGCATGGTAGCTCGGGACGATCGCAAGCATCAACCTTTTCATACGTCGCCGGTCAACCTCACTTTCATGTCTCTATTTTCTATTGATACATAGTTTTTGTTTGTACTGATCTCTGTTCCTGTCCTCGTATTGTAGGAGAGGGTCGGAAACAATCGCGCTGGCCACTTTTCGCCTTCCATTTCCGAAAAAGTAAGATTGTAACACGATGGCTGCCGCCTCCTGGATCAAGATCCACCCAGGCAAAGGGTTTTGGACACTTACAGCTATTTTGTTCAATGCCTTACGCCTCCCACTTTGGCTGGTCTATTTCCTGCCGTCTTTCACCCGTCAAAGCTCGAAATGGAGTCTCCGTATATATTTGTCTATCTGCAAGGGATCGCGACTTTAGGTTTATCAAGTATCCTTCGACGGGAAGTGCTTACTCTGCTACAGGACAAGCTCTCGGGGTTCGCATCCTGTAAGCAGTTCTCAAGAATATGTCAGACGTCGAGATGAAGACCCCAGGAAGCCTGAAGCCTGGTAAAGAAGGGGATCGCTTTGTAAAGATGCAGCCTGCGAAAAACAGTCATTACATTGGCATTGCTTCCAAGGACAAAGAGATCAACCCTGTAACCATTGGCGGGACTTGGTATCCCAAACGGCTATCGCCAGGCACGGTAACAGATGTTATTCTCCACTTTCATGGTGGTGAGTTTCTTCGCTGCAGAAGAGCTAGATGGCTATATGTCAGACAAGTCATCAAGCAATTAGCTAACTGCATTTCCCAGGGGCTTATGTAATTGGAGATGGACGTCAAGACGACTGTGGTTTCGCGGCAAAGACTCTTCTGCAGCAGACCTCAGCGGCGTATGTTTTCTGCCTATAGTACCGCCTTGCTTCAAATCCAGGCGGTCGATTTCCAGCCCAGTTACAGGATGCCATTACTTCGCTTTTACACTTGACCGATGAGATGCAAGTTCCCGCCAGGAAGATCACTATCTCAGGAGACAGTGCAGGAGGCAATCTTTGTCTTGCGTTGCTGCGATACATTGCAGACAATCCAAATGCAGCGGTACCTTCCCCGGGTTGCGCATTTCTATGGTCGCCTTGGGTTGATCCAGTCTGTCCCTCCGTCTTCTTTCCTTCAAAATTTACAAATAACCAATCTTGCTAATCAGGCCTCTAGGCGGGATCTCTCGATGCAGGGCATCTGGACAAGTCGCCCAACGCGCCAACCGACTACCTCGTTGGTGAATTTGGCACTTGGGGTGCTCGCGCTCTCTCCCCATCTCCATCAACAGGCATCAAGCTCAACGATCCCAACATCTGCTTCATCGGTACCGCATTTGCAACACCAACTCCCTTGTTCTTCCACACGGGGGAATGTGAAGCCCTGTGTCATGACGATGCAAAAGTTTACGAGGAATTTACTGCTGTCAAAGGAAACAGGACTGAGTTGCAGATTGCGGCGCAGGCAGTTCATGATATTAGTATGTGAACTTTACTTTCCTCTTTCTTGCAAGTTCCTTGATTACAGAATTATTGCTAACCGTTTTCATAAAGTTTTGGTCGGGAAGATCGTCGGGTTTGAAAAAGAAGCTGCTGTTGCGGCCCAGCAGGCGGGGGATTTCCTGAAGCAATGTAGGGAATTGCAAGCATAAATTGCAAACAAAATCTAGTAATTGTCACCATAAGATGAGACTTGCAGTAGTGGTAAAGAGCTTGCATTGATCTAAAGGCTGTCTGACGAGAAGCACCGGCTACCGGCTAAGCCACGTGCAGTAATGCCACGTAATTTCCAAATGCCGAATTTGATCCAGAGATCCCTCAGTTGTCAACAACACACTTCCGGCTGCTGGACTTGTTATCGATCCAGTTAGGGAATTGCTTGCTTCCAGAGCTGGCGTTGAAGCTAAAGCCGGTGCCTTTGCAGTTGGCATCACTGTTCGGTAAAAGACAATCAGTAAGTGTTTCCTCACTATCTAAAACTTCTCCATATAGATCTTTAAGGTGCATAGACAGAATAAACTTACACCCAAGTGGTGCTTAGGGTTACCGCTTATTGGAGAAGAGACGCGATATCAACTACCCCTTCGCGGGAGAGAGTGGGAAGATATGGATGATACGAAAAGGGAGATATTTGCTTTGGGTTGCGGCATTTACGAGATTATGGCGTGGAAGGCCCCGTTCCCAGACTTGACGGAAGAAGAGGTTCTGGAAAGATATAATAACGAACAGTTCCCCAAGACGGACCAGTTACTATTGGGCGACGTTATTCACACATACTGGGACGAGAAATACGAGACAGCAGCGGATGTAGAGAGGGTTTTAAGAGAGAGACTTGTGGATCTTCATGTTATATCTCATGGCAAATGCGACAAGCCAACATAGTAAGGAGAGGTAGCAAGAGCAGTATTAACGTTATCAATCCTTCCACTTAACCGTCCAAACATTTGATCCGCGAGAAACCCCGGCAGCTTGCTCTTGCATCCTACGTTTGATTATCTAGCCTTCAAATATGCGTCAGACGAGCTACAAGAAACGGGATAAGGCAGACCTACCACACTCAGGACACGGGCCTAGGATATGGCTGGACCCAAATATCATGTGCCCCAAGCGCGTTGGAACTCAAGGTTTATTGCGCTCCAGATTCAAGCTGAGCTGATGGGAAAGCCGTTTCCCGAGTGCAAGTGGGAAGGAAGTAGAGCAAGGCAGAGGAAGGGAACAAAGCTGTAAATCGGTACCCTATGTAAGAATTCATTTAAATATAGAATCAGGAGGACCCATTTAAAAATTTACCCAAGTTGCGTGCCGAGCTAAGGAACATATAATGCTAACAAAGCTAGGCCAATCGCCCTCTTCCCTGTCATCTTGGCTTTCATAAATGGTAAGCGCCTCAATCAATCATCGATCAGGCTTCCTGAGCCAGACTCTGAGCCAGACTCTGAGCTTTTGTCCACGAGTCTAGATAATGGCAGAACAGCAAAACTCCTCACTATTATTCCTAATACCACGATTACGATCCAAGCAACAGCACACCATCCTAATATCATAACAACTTTCCCGGTCCTGAACAGCACATTTTTATAGGGAGCATTCTGGAGCACACTCACTACTGATCCTGTTGCTACTTGCTGCCACACCATAGCAGCTAGAGTGAGGAGTAGGGAAGACGCTGCTGCGAGGGCGAAGATTAAAAGAAGGGAGTTTCGCCCAAGCGCTAAGATGGAGGAGTTATCATCTTCATCATCGGCGGTCTTTGAATTGCTAAGGCAAGCTAGAAGACCAAGAAAGGCTGCCACAATGGCGTTGAGAAATATAACAGCCATCCTGTATTCCGATGAGTACCGAGATATCAGAAGAGCAAGTTTGCTTACATCGGCCCACAGGAGATATCTCTCTTCATAAATTTCGCACCAAGCCCGAAGAGATCCTCAGGGTCATCAATACTGCTCAGCTGTCGGGCCAGAGCGGAAACACTACTACTACATAGCCATTCATCCGATACTTCTCTAATACAGAGATTGAAGTAGCTAGCGCGGACTTCCACCAAAGTAGTTTCGCTGGCATTAGCAACCACGGGATTAGGAGAAGAAGTCTTGGTGTATATTAATGATAGAAGGTATATATCTTTGAGTGAGGGAGATGAACAACCCGCTAGGATTACCGCTGTTTTGTTTCAGTAAGATATCGCTACGAGTGTCTCGAACAGCTGAATCGCAAAGATATTCACTTACACAGCTGTATAATGGCTGCTAGAAGGAGCGTAATCATGATGTAGCAGCGGTTACGAGGCGTTTGTAAATCTAGATTTTAGTGATCAGTCTCACATTTCAGCTTCCGATGAAAATCTCATACTGACCCCATAGTCTCGTGCCTATCCATTTGACCGGCGCAGAAAATGTGATGTTCAAGCGATATCTTCTTACTTGTGCCATCTCGTTTACTTCATAGATGATTGAGAATGGAGTTTCAAGGATTGCAACAAATTCTTGATAGATGCGACTTTCCAGAAGTGGGGACTCGGAGCTGAACTTCAGCTGCAGCCACACATCGGCCGTACTAGTATACGACCCGCCAATATTTTCCCTATCCGTCACATCCTAGCAGAGCTCCCCCAATTGGAATCGGCTTCGGAAATATTAGTACCAATTGGTAATATTGAGGCTGATCAGTGATGCGCTGTCACCTGCAGCTCCAGCCGTCATTCAATCGTGACATAAAGCATTCGTGATCACGCCAACATTAGTTAAACAGCTTGCCTCCAACAATTATGCAAACCCCATGGAAGCTTTAGGAGCAGCGTCTGCTGTTTTGGGTATTGCGGGCTTTGGGCTACAGGTTTACCAAACTCTGGATGACTTTATCTCAAAAGCCACGGGAGCGCATCAGTGCATCATCACTCTCAAAACGGACATCAACCTAACGAATGTCACTCTCACGAGAATACAAAAGCTGCTTCTCAAGGATGAAGAAGCCAAACATTCAGATAAAGGACGGAGGCTCTTCGACGATGCAGTGCTGTCAGCAACACAGGATGCAGCTAATGAATGTTTTGTTGTCTTCCAGGATATTATTTCCTTTATTGAGACGGGAGGAAAGCTGAAGGTCAGCAGGGCAACAAAGAAGCAGAGCATTCAGGTCCCGCAACTTGATCGAGAGGCTGTTGTGTCTAAAATGCAAAGCATCCGATGGGCTTTAGTGGATAAAGAAATTACCGTCTATACGTCTCGCCTGCTGAGCTTCAAGGTTTCTCTGAACCTTATATTTTCGGTCACCACGTTTGAAATGAAGTATTCGGAACTGTGAGTACATCAGACTTCCTTCTTGAAAATGATGGCTCGTTGAATCAATCAGAATGGATCACAACCTTACGAACGAGAGCACAATACTGATTGACATCCGTAATCATCAGGTCCGATAATAATACGGTCTATACCGAACAAGTGATAGACGAGAACGACATTCACGAACTCCAAGTGCAACTGAAACAAGCCAATCGCAAGTGGGATCAGATCTATGAAGAACTTCTTCGAGGAAAGCAGCCTTCGAAAAATCCCTTACCTAAGGAGCCCATAAATGCTGGTAAGTAACTATTCCTCTAGAACAATCCTTGTACCCAAATCCTTCACAAGATAGAAAATATGGTGACTGATTTTATCGCATTCAAGGTTCACTCGATAACAAATCCGATTCAAAAGCTAAAGGTATCGAGCCAGAACTGCAGCCTTCAGCCACGAAAGATAACATGATATCCGCTTTCGTCTCTAAAGAGGTTGAACAGGCTACTACAACGCTTCCACAGAATAACGAATCGAAGTCCTCAGATACAGACGACAGCACTTCAACGCCTACAAACCAGCCAGAAGAACAAGAACCATGTTTGACTATTTTACACAACACTTCATCTCTCGCCTCTGACTCAAAAAAAGCTGTCCCATTCTTTGACACTTACATACATGACCCTGATTCCGGTACAACGAGTGGCATTCCGCTATCACAGGCTACGGCAAGCGAGAAGAATTCGAAACAAAAGAAGCGTGACTTTTGGAAAGTATTCACCTCATTGATGCCCGAAGAACATACAGCTGTGAAGCTTGCCCTTCGGAAGCGCCGACCTGGATATTCTCGTACTCTTTCTTCCCTGCAAGTGCTCGACCACTCTGGAGGTTCGAGTTCGATGAAGTGGCTTCGGATTGCCTTGAAGGTACTCAGTTTAGGCATATTGGATCATAAGGAGACGGGAGACGATTCTCAAGAGGTCGAGAGAGCTTTATTGATCATTGTGCTAAACACACCTTTGGATGGCAGCCAACCGCTTCCTACGGAGCCACAGGATCTCGATTTTTATGATGATTCAGATAGTTCCGCAGAGCTTTCGCCGCCCTTGGGAAGGCGAGTGAGAGAGGGGAGGAAAAGCACCCATGGGAATGGACGAACTCGGAGGTGGAGAGCCGGGCCTGTGGAGAGGAGAGAGAGGAGTCAGATTAGGATTGCGAGGGAGCGGGCTGTGGAGATGGTGATTGCCGATAAAAGGGGAGAGACAAGACCCCCGCCGCCCCCGCCGCCCCCGCCGCCGAGGGAGACCTGGGGCAGCGATGAGGTGGTTGTTATTGAGGAGCATAGTCCACCAAGACGATTGAAAAGTAAGAGGGTGAGAGAAGAAAGACACGAGAGCGGATACAGAACTGTGGATCCAGCTGCGTATGGAGGTGTTGTAGGAGGAAGGATGAGCAGTAAGAGGGAGGATCGACCTCTGCGCTCTACAAAACTTGGAGAGGCATCTAATGCTGTGCCTGGTGAAAGCTCCCGTGTGGAAGGGGCTGGTCGTGATGATGCAGGAGCGGAAGGAGAGAACAAAGATAATCTGGAACAGAGAAAGTTGGACGCTGTTGATAGCCAGTCGGAAAAGCAGGAGGATACAAGCATGCATCTTGAGCTCGAGGATTCAGAAGAAGAAAGTGGTATGGACCAAGAACCTGCTAGTAAAGTTATTGAGGGGCTTTTTGGAGGGTGGAAACCTGGCCAAGGCACCAGAATAAATACTTCTGCTTAGGTATACTATATTATTACTAAGTCCGTTAAAGCAAGTACAGGTTATTTGAATCAGAAATCTTTAATAAATAGATATAGACTTCTCAAAATTGAGATAAGTAGGCCTTATAGAGATTTTAACTATGAATTTATAATCTAGAGAAAGTTAAATTTCCTCTCTAATCTTCTATTTAATATTTTAATAGGCTTATTTAAATCAAATTCTTTATAGAACTCTAATAAAGACCAAGATTATATCCTATAAATACTATATTTATCAGGTAATATTATTATTATTATAATACTAAAATATTAATATAATAGCTTAGTATATTATATATTACTTCTTTATTAAGTCTTTTAAAAAAAACCCCTAATAGTAATAATCTTAATTTTTAATAACTTAAATTTTAAGGAATTTATTTTATTTATATTTAAAATAATATATAATATTATAAGAGAAATAAATCTAGTAATATAAGCTTTATTTAAATATATAAAATTATTCTAATTAAAGTATTTACTAGAATTAATAAGAATTCTATTAAAAAAATAATCTATATAATTCTTAATAAATATTAAAAAAAAATTTTTATTAGTATATAACTTATATACTAATTCTCATATAAGCTATAAATATAACTACTAGTATAATTTAGAAATCCGAATAATATATAAGTTTGTTTTTTTATATTAGGCTTTTATTAAAAAAATTAGTAAAGGAAATTAATAGAAAAATAATAAAGGCTTTAAATTCTATTTCTTTAAAATTTAGTTAAAATATTATAAAGTTATATAGTATTAAAATAGAAATAAATTTTAGTAAAATTATAATAAAAATATATTAAAAAGTCGATTTCTAAAATTTAAATAATATATTATAATAAAGAATTAGATAACGGGTTATATATCTAATTAAATATTCTCGATTTATTAAACTAGCTAAATAAAGCTAGAATTATATATTTATAATATAATATAAATTAAATAAAATATTATAATATAACAGGCTATATTTTTTAAAAATTATATTATTTTAGTAGTTTTAAGATTTAGGTTATATAATAAAAGCTATAGCCTTTTATATATAACTTATAGAAATTATATAAAAAAGCTGGTTTGTTTATAGTTTTAGAAAATAATTCTTTAAAAATATTTAATTAATTAAGCTTTTATATATTATATATTATTTATATTCTAGTATACTTTATATAAGTTTTTGTTTTATATATTTTATAATAAGTAATATAAAGAAAATAATATTCTTATAAAACTCTAATAAATATTTCAAATAAATTTTTACTAGTATATAACCCATATACTAATTCTTATACAGACTATAAATATGGCTACTTGTATAATTTAGAGACCTAAATAATATACAGGTCTATTTTTTTATATTAGGCCTATCTCTTATATAAGGCCCCTTTTTTAGTAAAAGGTAAAAATACTAATATACTAATTAGTATATATACTACTAACTAATATACTTTCTAGTAAAAGGAATTTTAGTAAAAAAGTATCTTTCCTATTACTCCTTATTCTTCTTTAAATAAGTATTTCCTTATCTTAAAATATATACTTATTATATTCTCGTATAATCCGATTTATAGAATTACTATTTACTATATTTATAAGTCCTATATTATTTCAGGGATATATAGTTAAGAGCGGTATCTATAAGTATAGCTATACTAACTTTTAAAAGACGAGCTCAAGGTAATTATATAGCTCCTTAGTAGCTATAACCTAAGAAGTATAGCTAAGCTTAGAAAGTATAAGCCCTGGCCTAAAAATAAGTACTAGATAATTAAATACCTAGTTAGCTATAATAGTATCTATTATCTATAGCTATAGTATAGCTATAGTATCTGCTATTTCCCTAAAATAAAGAAGTACTAGGCTACTTACTATAAGACTAAAGCAAGGTCTTATAAGAGTAATTAGTTATAGAAAGAGTATAAGCTATAGATATACTTTATTATAAAGAGCCAGATTAATTATTTTATAATAATAAATAAGGAAAAAGGCAAAGAAATAGCTAGAGGCTCTATATTATTAACTAAGCCAGAAAAGAAACTATTTAAGTAATTAGAGAAGAATTATAAGAATATAAAATATAATCTTAAGAAACAAGTAATTATAGTTTAGGATATTAGAAACTTAAGATTAGAAAAAGTATTATAGCTATATAATATAATAGGTTTTCTATATTATCTAACTATACTAAAAAATAAGAAGATCTAAAGCTTATATAAGCTATTACTAAAGAAAGAGCTTAATATAAATAATAAGAATACTAAGAATTCTAATCTTATTCGAATTTTAGTTATAACCAAGGCTATTTTAAGAAATATATACTAGTTATATAGTAATATCTTACTAGACCGGAAAATAATATAGTAATAGGCTAATATCCTAAACAAATTCTATATTAGGGCTTTAGGTAAAGTAAATAAGTTCCGGTATTTTAAGAATATATTAATTCTAGTTACTTATTTTATTACTATAAAATAGTTATTAGTATATTATTATTATATAATATATTATAAAGGCGGCTATTTTATCTGGGCTAAGCTAGAGTAAATATTATCCGGGAATATTATCTAGCTAACTACTTTATAAATCCAAGCTATAAATAAGATTATAAAAGCCTTAGCTATTAAAAATATAGAAAAGGCTAAGCTAGCTCTTAAGTATATTATTCGGCGACTTTACTTAACTCTAATTTATTATACTATTAGTAATATATTATTTAAGTTCCTTATCTTAAGTTTTTATATTATATTAAATAAAAAAATAAAGATTAAATTCCTGTTTTTCTTATTAAGATCTATAAAAAGTTCTTCTAATAGCTAGCTAAGATCCTATTTAGGTATATTCTATAATAGAGACTATATTTATTTAAAATTAGAAAAGCTACTATTATAAAATACTAAGCTTAATAGTTCTTAGATAGGCAAATAGTAAAATATTATAAAATAAAATTATAGATATTATAGATTTTTAATTTAGTAATTTCCGAATATTAATAAGCCTATATTCTATTTTATAATAAGCTCCTATTTCAAGCTAAGAACCTTATTCTAATAGAATTATAAAGGCTAAAAAATAACCTAGATCTAGAAGATTTTAGTAGCTTATAGCTCTCTTATTCTAATAATACTAAATTTCTAGAAAGTATTAAGCTTATTATTATTTAGTAAATCTAGAATAATACTAAGCTTCGGGCTATATTCTTAACTAATAATAAGAATAAAAATATAGTTTTATATCTAAAGGCTATAACTATTTATAAAACATATATTTAGGAATTCCTAGAATAAATATTAGTATTATTTTATATTCCTAATAGCCTATTATTATAAGTATTTAAATTACTATTAATAATATAATATAATAATACTTAATAATATTATTTATTAATATAGAAAAAGCTAGTTATAATCTATATCTAGTATTATAAAAATTAGTAATAGTCTAATATATATAAGAATAATATTTAATTCTTATTAAAAGTAATTAGGAATCTATTATTTTTATATATTATATATATTCTATTTTTAAGATAACTATTCTTCTAATAATAGACTTTAGATACTTTTATTTCTTTATATCTCTAGGCTAAGCTAGATAAAATAATATAAGCTAATAGAATACTTTTAGTCTATCTAATAAAAGTATATACTTATATTAAAATACTATATTTATATATATTAAACTAGTAATAATTTATAATATTAATTATAAAAAAGAAGTTTTCTATTAAGAAATAGGCGAATTTTAATCTTAAGAAAAATATAAGAGAATTAAATACCTAAAAAGCAGGTATATAAGTAAAGCGGTTTTAAAAAATATATATTAATAAGAAGTTCCCTTACTAAAATCATATAATTAATAACTTAATATTAAATAATAAGTAAATAGCTATAAGTTAGATACTAAAATAATTATATATTACTAGGTTTTTAAAAGGTTATAGCTATATATTATATATTAGTTATATAATAGATTAATTGCGATTTTATAATAAGAGTATATATATTAAAAGCCAAAAAAGTATAATATATATAATATATATATTTTAATAAAACTAATATTATATTATTAATAACTTTCTTTATATTAGTTTAAGGCCCTAAAAGGCTATGAATTAAGTACTAAATTAATTATATATATTATAATATATATAATAAATTTATTACCGAGAGTTTAGAACTCGCTTAGAGATTAAGACTAGAGGTATTTCCTAAATCTAAACTCCTTTTACTCTTAGTATAATTAATAATAATTTTTTTTAGATATTACTCCTAAATAAGCTAATTCTTTAATAGCCTTTTACTTCCGAACCCTTAGTAAATTATTACCGGATTTTAATCTTTTATTTCTAAATCTAATTCTCTAAGAATATCTTATCTAAAGAAAAACAAAGAAAAAAAGAAAGAAATAAGATATAAAAGTAATATAACTAGATAAGTATATTAGTAGAAAAAGTATTAATAAGTTCCAAATTCTAATTTAATAGGTTATTATTCGCTTATTTATATTCCCTTAAGTTTCTTCTATTTACTATAGATTTAATAACTAATATATATCTTTTCCTAGCTTCTTTAAATACTATTTAGTAATCTTTTCCTTAATAACCTTTTCCTTAATAACCTCCTTCTTCTTTATAACCTCTTTTCTTAGATATACTAATCTCTTTAACTCTAATTATATAATAGCCTAACTCTTTATATATATTACCTTTTTATTATATCCAAGAATATTTAAATACTATAAGTACTTTAAGTATAGAATTACTTAGCTTCTAAATACTATTAATTTAACCTCGAAATATATAAGAATTATTAACTAGATATTAAAGATTTATACCCGATTCTATAGAACTTTTATTATAGAATATAGGCTGGTTTTATATAATATAAAAGCTTACTATTTGCAAATCTGCTAGAATTCAAGAATAAAATACTGAGTTATTACTAACTAAATAAGAAATTACTATTTGCTTATTTATAAGAATCCGAGAATAAAATATTAAATAATAATTACCTAATAATAAATATTATAGAGAGACCTAAGAGATCCCTAGTAAGACCTAAAAAACTTCTTACTTAAGCCCAAGTATTATAAATACTATTCTATCTTATAACTCTTCTAAAAATATAGTAGCTTTCTAGTTAATTACTATTGAATTAATAACTATATTCCCGCAAATTTATTATAAATACGAATCTCCTAGATACTTATAATCAAGAAATAAAAGGCAGATATATATATGTTTTATAAAGTCTATTATATAAATAAGTTATGAATTTAGTAAGGCCTATAGGATTAGGTATTTATAATATATAAGTAATAAGAAATTAGAATCTATTAGTTAATCTTAAGGGAATTAATAATTTATTCTCTAAATACTAATTATTTACTAGGATACTAATCTAGAATCTCTAAATTTATAAGATTAGAATAGAAATTCCTTACTAAGTTATAATCTCTTATTATATAATATAATCCCAAATAATAGTAATTATAGTATTAATAATTTTAATAATAGTTCTCTAGAATATAATAGTAAAACGGAGCCTAATAGCCAGAAACTATATAGTAAATAATAGGCAAATATTTCCTTTTTTATAAATAGTAACTAGCCTAGTTTCAGGTATTTCCTAGACTAACTACTTTAGGGTAATAATAATAATAATAGTAATAATCCCGACTTTATTCCCAAAAAGACCCCTAATATATCTTATCTAGATAATAATAATAGTATTAATAAGAATAATAATAATACCGAAAATAATTAAATTATTAATAATAAAAATACTAAAACTAAAAATAAGAGTAAAAGTAATAATAAAAATAAGGCAGAATTAGAAACTCAATTATAAGCTAAGATTACTAGACCTAATAGGCTACTAATTAACTGCGTTTCGGAGCTAGCTTATTATTTATTTAATTTCTAAGAATATATAAATAAATAATATACTAAGTCTAATAATAAATAAGATCTTTTTTATTTTACTAAATAATATATTATATTTCTATAATACTATAATTTCCTTTCAAATTATAGTTTTAGTAAATAAAATAGTAAACTATTATATCTAGAGTAAATAATAAACTAGTAAGAATATATAGTAATTAGAAATATTAACTAGTAAGCTATATTTACTAGTCTTACTATAAATAATAATAATAACTATTTACCTAATAGTTAGGTTATAAATAATAATAATAATAATTTAAATAATAGTATCTTTTATAAGCTTAACTTTAATATATTATAAGTAAATTATAATAAAAATAATACTAAACTAGTAGCTAATATTCCAGACTATTATTTATATTTATATATATTTTACTCTTAGATAAACTACTATAAAGATTTAAGATAATATAATATTAATAGCTTTTATAAATATACTAATTGCTTTTCTTTTACCTAATAAGAAATTTAAGTTAACTTATATTCTTGTTTTTAATAAAATATTTCTAATTCTATAATAAATTCTAACTAGCCTAAGGTCTAGAAAGTAGCCTTTTATAAGGTATCTTACTATTATTTTAGTTATATAATTAATTATAAGAATATTTATATTTATATTTTCTTTTCTTTTATATAGGACTCTATAAAGAAAACTATATTTCCTAGATATAATAATAGTATTTCATTTTCTATTCTCTAATATTAGTTTAATAAAATTCTTTTACTAGCTATATTCTATAATATTTTACTAATAAATTACTAGTATATCTCTTTTAATTAGAAGTATACTAAATTCAAAGCTAAGATATATTAATAAAAAAATATTAGTTCTATATATAATAATAATATTTAAGCTAAGATAATACTTCTTTATTATATGGTTTAAGGTTATATATTATAAGTAATTTAATATAATATTATTTAGTAACTTCTTTTTTATAATAATAAGCTATATTATAATACTTGTATTTACTTTTTAAATAAGAATACTAAACTTAACTTTAAAACTAATATTTTATTAGAGATATAAGATATTTTTATTTTTATATTATTTCTAGTTCTTGACTTTTCAAAACTGGATTAGTTCCGAATCTATACTAATTTAATAAAAGAAACTATTTTAACCTAATTTATATTACTTAAATAGCTACTTAATACTAATAGATATATCCTAACTATATATTTTCTTTATACCTACTATCTTAAGGCCTTTACTAAATAGGCTAACTTAGGCAAATATAGAAAGTCTATAAAGCCTATCTTTTATATAATTACTATATTCCAAGATATTACTAATATAATACTAGTAATCTCCTAATATTATTATAAGTATTACTAAGGCTAGATATACTTATAAGTATATAATAGCTTTAAGAAAATATATAATATAGTAAATTATAAGCCTTTAATTAGTAAGTTCTTAGAGGAATTAGCCCGGAATCTAAATATTAATAAGATAATTCGGGTATATAGTAAGAATATTATAAAAACTCTTAAAAAAATATAAAATATTTATTTTATAGGGCATTTTTACCTATTTTATATACTTATATTTATTATATATTATTTCTTTAGTATCTATAAAAAGTATTATTTTACTTTTACTTTTATTAATAAGTTAAAAGCTTATTTAAAAGAAGCTAATAATTAGAGCTTAAATTACTAGCTAATTACTACTAATTACTAACTTTTTTTAGAAATTACTAACTAAATATTAGATTAATTTTACTTCTCTAAATATTCTTAAATATTTAGTAGCCTTTAAATAAATATCTATTATAAATCTAGTATTTGGTATATCTTATAAGTAATATAAAGTTTTAATTATACTTCTTATAATACTATCAAATGCCTGAAAAGCGGATATATAAGTAAGGCGGTTTTAAAAAACACATATTAGTAAGAAGCTCTTTTACTAAAATCATATAGTTAATAACTCAATATTAAATAACGGGCAAATAACTATAAGTTAGGTACCGAAATAATTATATATTACTAGGTTTTTAAAAGATTATAGCTATATATTATATATTAGTTATATAGTAGATTAATTACAATTTTATAATAAGAGTATATATATTAAGAGTCGAAAAAGTATAATATATATAATATTAGTAATAACTTAATAAATAATAGACAAATAGCTATAAGTTAGATACTAAAATAATTATATATTACTAGGTTTTTAAAAGATTATAGCTATATATTATATATTAGTTATATAGCAGATTAATTATAATTTTATAATAAGAATATATATATTAAGAGCCAAAAAAGTATAATATATATAATATATATATTTTAATAAAACTAATATTATATTATTAATAACTTTCTTTATATTAGTTTAAGGCCCTAAAAGGCTATAAATTAAGTACTAAATTAATTATATATATTATAATAAAAAGTATATATTTTAGAATTTAATATATTATAATATATATAATAAATTTATTACTAAAAGTTTAGAACTTACTTAGAGATTAAGGCTAGAGGCGCTTCCTGAATCTAAACCCCTTTTATTCTTAGTATAATTAATAATAATTTTTTTAGATATTACTTCTAAATAAGCTAATTCTTTAATAGCCTTTTATTCCCGAACCCTTAGTAAATTATTACCGGATTTTAATCTTTTATTTCTGAATCTAATTCTCTAAAAATATCTTACCTAAAGAAAAGCGAAAAAGAAAAGAAAGAAATAAGGTATAAAAGTAATATAACTAGATAAATATACTAATAGGAAAAGTATTAATAAGTTCCAGATTCTAATTTAATAGGTTATTATTTATTTACTTATATTCTCTTAAGCTTTTTCTATTTATTATAAATTTAATAACTAATATATGTCTTTTCTTAGCTTCTTTAAATACTATTTAGTAATCTTTTTCTTAATAACCTCCTTCTTAATAACCTCCTTTTTAATAACCTCTTCCTTAATAACCTCCTTCTTTTTTATAATCTCTTTCCTTAGATATACTAACTTCTTTAACTCTAATTATATAGTAGCCTAACTCTTTATATATATTACCTTCTTACTATATTTAAGAATATTTAAATACTATAAGTACTTTAAATATAAAGCTATTCGGCTTCTAAATACTATTAATTTAACCTCGAAATATATAAGAATTATTAACTAGATATTAAAGATCTATACCCGATTTTATAGAACTTTTATTATAGAATATAGGCCTGTTTTATATAATATAAGAGCCTGCTATTTATAAATCTACTAGAATTCAAGAATAAAATACCGAGTTATTACTAATTAAATAAGAAATTACTATTTACTTATTTACGAGAATTCGAGAATAAAATATTAAATAATAATTACCTAATAATAAATATTATAAAAAGATCTAAGAGATCTCTAGTAAGACCTAAAAAACTTCTTATTTAAATCCAAATATTATAAGTATTACTCTATTTTATAACTCTTCCGAAAATATAGTAGCTTTCTAGCTAATTATTACTAAATTAATAACTATATTCTCATAAATTTATTATAAATATAAATTTCCTAAATACTTATAACTAAGAAATAAAAAGCAGATATATATATATTTTATAAAGCCTATTATATAAATAAGCTATGAATTTAATAAGGCCTATAGGATTAGGTATTTATAATATATAAGTAATAAGGAATTAGAACCTATTAATTAATCTTAAGGAAATTAATAATCTATTCTCTAAATACTAACTATTTACTAGGGTACTAATCTAGAATCTCTAAATTTATAAGACTAGAATAGGAATCTCTTACCGAGTTATAATCTCTTATTATATAGTATAATTCCAGATAATAGTAATTATAGTATTAATAATTTCGATAATAGTTTCCCAGAATATAATAGTAAAACAGAGCCTAATAGCCAGGAGCTATATAGTGAATTATAGGCAAATATTTTCTTTTTTATAAATAATAACTAGCCTAATCTCGGGTATTTCCTAAACTAACTATTTCCGGGTAGTAATAATAATAATAGTAATAATCCCGACTTTATTTCTAAAAAGACCCCTAATATGCCTTATTTAGATAATAATAATAGTATTAATAAGAATAATAATAATACCGAGAATAACTAAATTATTAATAATAAGAATACTAAGACTAAGAATAAGGGTAAGGGTAATAGTAAAAATAAAGCGGAATTAGAAGCTTAATTATAAGCCGAGATTACTAGACCTAATAGGCTACTAATTAACTATATTTCGGAGCTAGCTTATTATTTATTTAATTTCTAAGAATATATAAATAAGTAATATATCAAGTCTAATAATAAATAAAATTTCTTTTATTTTACTAAATAATATATTATACTTCTATAATATTATAATTTTCTTTTAAATTATAGTCTTAATAAATAAAATAGTAAATTATTATATCTAGAATAAATAATAAACTAGTAAGAATATATAATAGTTAGAG
>NW_020194601.1:0-1279 GCF_002865645.1 Hyaloscypha bicolor E | reverse complement strand
TAGCCTTTTATATATAACTTATAGAAATCATATAAGAAAGCTAGTTTTTCTATAGACTTAGAGAATAATTCTTTATAAGTATTTAATTAATTAAGTTTTTATATATTATATACTATTTATACTTTACTATTTATACTTTTAATTTATTATTTTACTATTAAGTTATATTTTGTATTCTAGTATATTTTATATGGGTTTTTGTCTTATTATAGTTTCCTTCCTATATATTTTATAATAAGTAATATAGGAAGAATAGAAACTTTATAGTTAAGGTAATACTTTTATAAAGTTCTAAGAAATATTTATAAGGCGAATTATTAGCTTAGTAAGTTAGGAAAGAAAAAGGCTATTATAATATCTTATATCTAAGGCCAAAATATTAAAGATATATAAGTATTAATTTTAGTATCTTATATTAATTTCTAATATATCTAGTAACTTAGATACGGGTTAGCTATAAGATATAATTACTAGTATACTATATAGAAGTAATAAAAATAGAGGCTAATTATAGAAAAAAAAGAAGTAAAGAAAATAGAATAAGAAAAATTATACTAAAATAGTATAAGTTAGACTTTAGTTAGAATTAGACTTTAGTACTCGGAAATAAAGTTATATTATTAATTTATATATTATTTTTAATTATAATAAAGACCGGAATAGAAATAGTATTAGTTTTAGTAAAAAAGCTTACTTTTAAATTCGGAAAAGATATTTAAAAGAGAAAATATCCTTAATTTTAAATAAAATAGTAAATAGGAATTAGAAATAAGAATTAAAAAGAAATTAAAAATAAACTAAAAAAGCTTCTAGAAAAAGAAATAGATACTAAGTAAAAAAACGAAAAAGAATTCAGAAAAGTTAGAAAAATTAGAAAAATTATATTTATTATTTTTATTATTACCTTTAATAATATTAATAGATATATCTAGTTTAGTAAAATTAAGAAAGAATACTATAGGTATTAAGCTAAAGAAATAAGAAAGAGAATATAAGTAATAGAAATAAAACTAGAAAAGCTATTACTTTATTATTACTAATACTAAAACTTAAATCTTAATTATATCTATTATTATTAACTAGTTTCTTTCTAATTCTAGTTCCTAAACTAAAAGATATACTTAAATAGGAAATTAGTTTTTTAGAAATCTTATTAGTAAAAATCTCAGATATAGAAACTCTATAATTAATTATAGAAGAAATTATTAAGATTAATATAGCTAAGAATAAGTATATACTAGTACTAGATTTAAATCTACTACTTATAAGAGCTCCTAAA